>NW_026623480.1:972762-996485 GCF_030028575.1 Malurus melanocephalus
TTTCTCTTTCTCTTTCTCTTTCTCTTTCTCTTTCTCTTTCTCTTTCTCTTTCTCTTTCTCTTTCTCTTTCTCTTTCTCTTTCTCTTTCTCTTTTTTTCTCAAAGCTACATCTCTTTGGTTAGGTCACTGTGCTGTTGTTGGTTTCTTTACTTTCCTGACCAAAACAAAATGCCAGTTGCTTAAGCAAGTCCTAGTTTTCTTAAGGTTGTTTGTTTTTGCAGGGCCAGGAGTTGGACTCGATGATCTTTATGGGTTCCTTCCATCCCARCATATTCTGTGGTTCTGTGAATGGATTGAGGACACATGGCTGAGATCACTGAAAGAAAATGACTGACTGAGCTCTCCAGAACTTTCCTTAAGGATATCCTTAGCATATTTCTAATTAGAAAAAAAGTTAACACATGACAAATGCTACTTTATTACATTTTAGTGGTATTGTTTCTTACCAGATGATTTTCTAAGTTATAACTTTGAAAAACACTGTTTTAGCAGCGTCTTTTTCATAACACTTCAAAGAAAGGCTTAATTTTAAGAAGTAATTGCAGACAACCTTAGGAGATCTAGCTGACAARCTAATGAAAAACCAACAAAAGAGCCATAGTGGATAGTCACTACTGATTATTACCAATCAGTACTTTCAAAAAWTTTAAATGGCATAGGACTCTGCTACCCAAATAATGTTATCTGTCAGGGAGCCCTATGAGAGGTGAATTTAGGAAAGAAAAATATTCTTTRGGATTAAATAAAGAAGTAATTTTTTTCTAAGCACTAAGTACATCCCTTTTCTATTTATTAAAAAAAAAAATGATATGAATAGGTAATCAGCAGAAAGGAGGTGCCTTGTCTTACTCTTCGTATATGGAAAGCTTGCTTGGTTCTTTGTTGCAAAACACATGAAACAATGTGGAAAATGGCATCTTAATACCTCACTTCAGAAAACTGCTGAAGATATAATAATTTCAAGCATAGGAGTAGTCTGCACTAATAATGTTAGACATGTATTTGTTTTTTTGAGTGGGAGTCACACTGGGGAAAATGTTTTTTATTTTTATTTTCTTCTGGAAATASTGATCTGGATAACTGGAAAAAACAATCCCCAATTCTGAGTACAGTCAGTCCATGCAGAACAGAATTTTTACCACTCTTCAGTAAATATTATGTAGAAACTGAAAGTCACAGTACCTGTATGAGGAAAAAGCAGTTCAGAACAAAAAGCTGTGCATATTTATCAAGAATAATATCTTCATTGAAAAATTCCTCTGTCAACTCTGATTATGGCTTTAAGATTAGGTATATTGTTAAATAAGATTAGATTTGAGAATAATAATCAGCCTATGCATGAGAATTTTTAGGGTGTGAAATTGTATGTTTTTGAATAAAATTTGGCTATATTCTCTGCTGCTCTAGGTTGACTTTTATTTCATAAATATCTGTCACAATAGAATTAGGCTAGTTTTTTTTCCTTTTATATATTTCAGCATCTAGCTTTTGATAATTTTAATGCTTGATTGGTAAAATATTGGTCTGCATTATTATTACTATAATTGTTGCCACTGTTGCTATAGTTGTTACTATTATTATTTCTTATTGTGTATTTATTCTTTTTGTCATTGTATATTTACATACAATTCATATATATTAAAAAATACATAACTTGTTACCCATCCAGTTAAAATAGTTATAGATACAATTCTTTTACATAGTAATAGAGTACAAAAGCCAAGTACTAGGTATTTTGTAAGGTTTTCAAAATTTCAACACAAAGCCCTCAGAGTTCAATGCAGGCTGTTTTACAATTCCCATCACATTCAACCTGAAAAAAAAAAAAAGACTCTGTAAATGTAAACGACTTGCTGCCAAATCTATATCATTGTGTCCTTGACTGTCTTTACAAATCTGTGCTAAAGTAAAGAAGGTGCATATTCTCTGACTTTTCTGGGTAAAGACTGCAATCTAAACAGTTCAAATGGGCTAAAATTATCAATCTTTGTACAGGGTGAACTTGCACTGCTATTAGTTGAAGTTTGTTCTATATACAGACTGAAGGATTTAATCTCCTCTATTAAATATTCATTAATAGAAGTATATATTTTTCCTTAACATTTCTCATTAATGTGAAAGAAGAGGTGAAGACATAATATAAAAAAAAAACATCTTCTGATTGAAGTCAAAGTAGTAGATAAGAAGCTAGATACCGGGTTTATGCGTAAGTAATTGTAAATAAATAATAAATAAAAAAATATGCCTAAGAAAAAATCTTGAGTAGGAAATAGTGGACTTTTATATTAGTTTTGTAGTGGCATATGGCTTTACACATGTGTAAGACACAGTTGTTCAAAATTACCTCAGAACACTACAAAACACAATCCTCTACCATCTTCTTTTATTGTATTTTCTTACTGTGATAGTATGATCTGCTGTGGTATTATTTTAGACTGAATCACTGCTTGTGCAATGGTTTCCATAGTCCTTTACCTTGATTCCTACATAYCACTTTTGTTTTGTCAAAGAACCCATTTCCATTACTACTTCTTACTTCCACTGCTGCAAGCCCAAAGGAAATGCAGCTGATGAAAAATTATTATGAGATGGGTTCTCAGCTGGATTTGTTCTTGGCAATTTTGTTCTGCATTTTTTTTGCTACTGACTTGGATAGTGCAGAGGATGGCTCCCAAACWGGGAGGATTACTACCTCATTCAGGGGCGGGTTCAGATTTCAATTACCCCTCGACAAAAGATGAGTAGAAAGCTGCACTTGATCAAGGCTAAATCAAATGAACAAATGGGGAATGATTGGCTAAGCCGATATTTGGGCAAAGGGTCTCCAACAAACTATGTACAAGTCAGTGCCATGGACTCAGAGTGATACCTTTGTCTCAAAGCTTCTTCATCACTTATTGAGTAAAGACCCTATCTCTCAAACTGTGATATTTAGTCTGCACAATTACTTCATGCAGCTAAAAGAAACTTGGAGACAATCCCAAAGTTAAGGCAATGTATCAGAGTGGTAATATGGTGAGCTGGTGTGATGATCTTTTTGTGTCTTCCATCACATCTTAAGTGTGCTTTTCACTTGAATGAGCTTACTAATATTTCACCTGCAAATTATTTTTTGGTACTAAAAATGTCTTCAGGATAAATACTGGTGAATATTGACTGGTGAATATCTACTGCGGGGTATCCAGTGTACCCTATACCTTTCCTGGACACTGTGGTCCACTATTGTACATCTAAACTTCCTTATTCCAGAGCAGTATAGCTCCAATTAAAGTAAGAGTGAGTGCTTGACCTGTCCCAAACCATGCCCTGGAACTGCATGGGAAAATCAAGAYAATATGGGAACAAATTTTCCCTGGAACCATGCCAGAGAGCTGGCATGGCTGTCTATTGGTACTGGTAATCATGTCCAAGTGTCCAGCATTATTCCTGAGTCTTGCTTAATTTAGAGGAGGACACTGCTCCTAATGGCCTCAGATTGTCATCCCACAAGGGATGGAAAACACAACTAAGGTTTACTAAGTACCCTCAGAAGATTGCCAGGCTCTTGGGGTTTTTGGAGCCAGGAATCTGCAGACTACCCTAAGATGAGAGGCTGGTAATCCAAGTTGCCAAGTGAGAGGGAAACTATTTGTCAGATACTAGTCAGATCCTTCAAAAACCATCCTAAAAATAAAATGAGGGTATGAGACATTACCTAGGACTTGTTACAGAAAACTTTCAGTTGTTATTGAAAACCAGGTAAACCTGGGTATTTAAAATATATATATAGCTAAGAATATTTTATAAGAGACCATGAATAACTTGGTAAGGGATGGTAAGGCCTCAAAGAGAATATCTTTTCCACTGCATGGTTAATGGTCTCAAAGTAGGATGTGAACAAAATACATCAGAGTCCAGGAGAGAGCCCAAAGACAGCACAGGGATTGGAAAGATGTGATCTCTGAGGAAAGCTTGAAATAAGAGTATTTGTTCAATCTAGGGAAGAGGAGGCTGAGTCATGAAATGATATTCTTGTGTCTAAGGGCTATTATAAAAAGGCAGTGAGCAATTGTTCTCTTTTTGCTGAGCAAGGACAAGATGGAATTAACTCYATTTGGATCAAAGATTATTTAAACTGAGTGCTAGGAAACAATTACTATTAGGATACACTCAGTCCATTTAGAGAGTACCTTCTCACTCACTGGCTTTAAAAATTGTAAGCAAACAGCTCTCTCAGTCTTCCATTGATTTGGCCTCACTTAATGTAGCTGATTTATGTCTTGGCCTCCCTTCTGCACAGTTACAGGTCCACAACTTGATGGTAAACATCTCACATCCATTCCCATTCAGAAATATGGGAATAGGAATAGGGTGCTTTTACTCTCCTTCTCTCCCCCTGCCCCCTCTCTCACCCTTATGTTGCAGTATGAGAAATCCTTGTAGAATTAGTGGCTTGCATGTCGTAAAGGACATTTATTCTCTGCAAACTGCAACTGCCTCAGGGGAACCCTACTGCAATCATGGCACAGCCTSCGTAGCAAGAGCAGTGCCTGAATCCCCAGATAAATTCAGCTGAATTGCAGTTTAGATATGGAGGGTAATAATGGCAGTTTKTTGCCTAAGTCAGAAGGTATAAAACTTTTTGCAGCCTGGTGTTGAACAAAGTAAATTTTAGTCTAAAATACTTTGCAGAAAGGCTCAGCTGCTTGAGGCTTAATTGGATACCAGGGTCTAAGTGCAGTGGATGGTGTGTGCKGCTTTGTTTCAGCTGAAGAGAGTCGGGCTTTCAATTGTCTCACTGTGACCAATAGGATCCACCATTTATTTTCACTTATGTCATGCTGCTGAGTTTTGTGCCTTCAGGTTGCCAGTATTAACAGCCAAATATTATTTCATTTAATAGGAACTTTTGCTCAATTTTTGCTTTTGTGGATGCATGGAAGRGGATGACACTCAGTACTAGGTTTCCAGGCATAACAGGTCTTTATCCATTGAGGCATTACTTTCATATGAAGAATTGTTATACCAAAGTTTTRCAAAACTTCAGCTGAAGTTGCTGGTACTTTTAGCACTGTAACAAAACAGCAAACCAGGATTTTCAACAGTTTCTGGCCAAAGATGCTGCATTCTTTATAATTAGACTCTGTCATTCTGGCTAACAAGTTTCTCCCTTCAGACCTTTATATTTTGAAAGGATGGAAAATGGCTTTGTTTTGACCTTATCAAACCACGGGTGATCTCTGCAACAGGTTGCTGCACTGATCATCTGCACTGGTTTGTGCTTGGAAAGGCTGCAGAAAAAGAGAATCTCTGGAGTAGAAGCTTCCCTCTTTGCTGTCTCTTTTTKCTTTTATTGTTGTTGTTTTTGTTTTTGTTCAGATGGACTTCCACTCTGATATCAGGTTAATTGGGTGAGGTACTGYTCATTTTGAGATAACTCACTGCCTCAGCGGCGTTATCAAACCACTGTTTTGACTGATAGTTTTCTGCTGTTCAAAGTGCTCTCTAACAAGCTCTATCCTTTCATACACATCCCTAGTTTAAAGGTTTGGAGGAAGCTCAAAAGACTGACATTCTTCMTGAAACACAGTAGATCTGYGYTATCCACAGGAAAGCACTGCATATCAAKTATGGAAAATGTTAAAAGAGAAAAATCAGAACTGCAGAGCTGTCTGTAAATATTTAGAGGAGRTCGCTGATCTAATTTGCTGTTGTGGTGCTTTAATGAGTTGGTACTTAATGTAGGCAGAAATGTTTAATTTAACATGGTCTCATCAGATAGTGGGAAGCCATCCAGATGACATCACTAAAAAACAGTGGTCCTTATCTGGCCTGAAGGTTAAATTCTTCAAACACCTAAAATAATTTTGTGCCCTTGGACATGCTGTGAGCCTATAAGACAAGAGTTATTAGGGGTCGCTTTGTCTTCTCCAGTGTTCAGCTCCTGCTGTGGTGTACWGGGAAGGAAGTGTGGACCATCAGCAGGAGATGGAGTGGATGGTTGGAGAAGGACTCCTCCATGGATCATTCTTCTCCAGTGCCTTTTTGAACAGTGAAATCTCTGTTCAACCTCAGCTAAAAGCGACATTTCCTCATGGGGAGATCTGCTCCTTTGGTCTTATTATGATCCAATACCTTACAGTATAAACTGACCCCTCAAGGTCTTAGACTAATACAGCAGATAATAAACAATCTGGCCAACTTTTTTCTCCTTAGTCCCCGTTATGGTGCATTTATGCACCAATATGGCTTTTAAGGTATTGAAACCAATCTMATTTGCATCTCATAAGGTATTATTGTTATGATCATCTAGACACAGCTGGCCTTGCAGGAATCTGCTCTCTAAAAGTTCCTAATCCTCCTCTCCACTGTCTGTGAAGTCCATCCATTTTTCACAGAACTCATTTTTGTCCATCTGCTAAAGTCTGATGTCACTTTTGGCACTATCTGTAACCCTCATCAGATTCTTAGATTAATCTCTGWTATGTCCAGCAATTTCTCCTGTCATGTGCATAGTTTTTCATGTCCTGTCCATCCAGCTTCACCTCAGGCTGGGACAAGGCCTAGACTTTGTCTGCCAGCCCAGTGTGGACCTATTGAGTACTTTACTTTACATCTCCCATGCAATCAGCATGCCACTTTTCTTTCCCAAAGGAAATCAGGGAGAAAATGAATGGGAAAAGAAGGAAGAGAAGGGGTATATCTATATAGCTCTATATCTATATCTGTCTATATCTATATCTATCTATATCTATATCTATATCATCTATATCTATATCTATATCTATATCTATATCTATATCTATATCTATATCTATATCTATATCTATCTATATCTATCTATCTATCTATCTATCTATCTATCTATCTATCTATCTATCTATCTATCTATCTATCTATATATCTCTATATATACATATTTATATCTACAGGGACCCCGGTTTTCAACCCAGAAAATAAAGTAAAGAAATTGTTCTCTGCTATAACCCCAGAATTCTTGGCAACAAAACTCATTCTGGCTGCCAGAATAAACTCTAAGTAGCATCTGACAAGATGATTGTACATTCCAGTATCATTAATTCTCTTATTTCAAATACAAAGATTATATCTATTGGTCTTATATAAAAATGGTTGCTCCTTAGTAGAATGCCCAAAGTTCAAGGGCAAGGTGTTAGTAAACCTCCCCACATTTTACAGAGTTAAGTGTAAAAGGAGGAATACAAGAAAAAATAGGAGATCTTGCAATGTAACAGAGAGAACTAACATTTAACAATGTTCTCATTAGTAAAACATTCTTAAAAGCTTCTATGTACATCACAGCATTTTAAATGTTACCTGTTTTTGTATGCTAAACTCAGTATTGGAGCAGTGAGTTGACTGTTTTTCAGCAAGAAAACCATATTTGTAGGGGAGCTTGTTCTGAGTTAAATTTTTATGAAATGTACACTAAGAACTCCCTGACCTTACCGATKTAGCTTGTCCCTCCACAGAAGCATTTTCCCAGCACAAGATAGAACAGTGACACAGTTCAGGTGGGTTGATCCATGCAGGAATACTCTATACAGAAGTTTATACACATCTGAGACTTCAAAATAGTTTATATACCTGTTTGTCTTAAATCAGAACTCTTTCGAACAACAAATGATACTAATACAGGTAACTATAAGCATATTTTTCTCAGGGAGAGTATTCAGGTATGGAGTTCAATCTTGGTCATACCATTGGTGCCAAGAATGAGTGTTATAAGGTTGTTTAAAGAATAAAGGTATCTGCAAAACCAGGTGTAATGTAAAAGCAACAGCATGACAATGTTTCTTGGGTGGGGAGCGGGATGCACCAGCACCCGTGGGAGATGTCCACTATCCACTATTCAGCTCAGTTGAAAATGGCATCAGATATGTTATCTTTGACAACTAAGCCTTATCAATTCTCTACTTGCTTTTTTTTTTTTTTTTTTTTTTTTTTTTTTTTTTNTTTTTTTTTCCCTGAATATAGGAATATAGGATACCTGAAAAAAGGCAAGGCTTAGAATAGTGATAATGTAAAAAAGGCAAGGCTTAGAATAGTGATAATGTTTTCTATTAAGAGAACATTTCTATCGATAAAATATATTCATCCTCAGTTTGAAAATACATTATGATCTTATGATACAAAAGTGCTCTAACTGCTTAATGAGGTTCTACTCAGCCACAGAAATCATATCWTAACTCTCCATTGTCCCTGGACACAGCTCATTAAGTTCCAGAAATACTGTCTGAAAAAACTTAWGCCATCCAAGTCTCTATCCACCTGCTGGAAGACTCCAAAAAGGAAAGAATGGTTTAGGAGGGTACTTTAAAGATCCTATATTTCCAACCACCCTGCTSTGGGCACCATGGACAGGGACWTTTTGCACTAGATCAGGTTKCTCAAAGTCCCATCCAAGCTGGCCAGGAACACTTCCAGGGATGGRGCACCCACAGCTGCTCTGGACAACCTGTGCCAGTGACTCATGACCCTCAAAGTCAAGAATTTCTTCATAAAGACTATTCTGAACCTGCCATCTTTCTCTTTAAAGGCATTCCCCCTTTCTTGACTGCTGTTGTAGTAGTTTATGAAATTTGTAATGCCCATTGTGTTCTTTCTTAGCATTTTTTACTATGACTTTTGGGATTTTTATACTAATAGGTTTGTTTTAAGGTATTTGTGATTTAGCGGCCTAGCCAGATGTTTTGGGAATAATTCTAAACTTGTCCCTAATTATATTACAGGAAGGCTTGTATAAGTGATCTAAGTGACCTTATCCCATTTCTCTGTCTTAAATGGGGGATTTTGTTGCCACTAAAGATAGACTTTTTAGTAGAGAATGATCCCTTTTTGATAACTCCCTTTGGGAACTGAAAATGAGTAAATGCAAGATATGGTAATTAAATCCATATAATTGTATTAGAGAATGCATTTATGAAGATTAAGAGCTCAGAAGAGTGCAGGTTATCTGCTTATTCATATAATGGCTGGATATCTTCAGGTCTAATGTGTGAACAGTGTCACTTTTACTGATTGCTCATCAATGCCTTCTCAACGTAAGGATTTATCAATTTGAGAAGCAACAGGAATATTTGAAAATAGCTAATTTTATAATAATAATTAAAAAATAATTTAATAATAATTCAAAAATAATTTAATAATAATATTTTAGTCCTTAAAGAATAAGCAAATCTGTTTAAGAAAATAGACACTGGTTCAAATGAAAGGGTTTTTATAATTTTGACCAAGTAAAACTAACTGATGCAGCTGAAATATTTTRTRAAATAAATGGCACAATGAACTGAAYTATGCACATCACAGAGGGAAATGATAACCTTATAAATAAAGTTGTTTGCCATTTTGCAATGACTTTGTAATAGCTTCTCCTAATATAAGGTTTTAAGTATTAATAAGTAGATTACAGGAACTTACATTTGCAAAATTTCCTAATAGAGATTAAAACCAGAAGTTTGTGTTTAAAGCTTTCTCCCTTTAACTTCAATTCAATCTAATGTATAGGACAGAAATGGAAGATAACCTTACATGTCTAGACATGCAGGCACACTCATGAACCTCCGTCTCAAGTCAATGGAAACAATCTAAAAGTTCAGCAGCATTTCTCTTGAAAGAGAAGCTGCTTTGCTCTGCTTCTTTTTTTTTGTCAAAATGATTAAGCAAAGGCTTGCTTTTTGATGGTTGGAGTACAGAAATAAGTAGTGGTGTAGTTCTGTATCAGTTTTTTAATGAATGATTTGAAAAGCTTGGTATTAACCAAGATTCCCCCAGCACAGTACGTAAATTTAAGTGTTTCGAATCATGTAAGGATATGTGAAGGAACACAGATACATTCTTTCCCCGTTCTTTCATCATCCTGTGAGTACAGGAAGTGTTCTTTAGGGAGAAGGAGTCTGTTCTGTAGATGGGCTGAGGGATGTAGGAGGAGGATACCTGTTCATATTCCAGCACCTAAACTGTGGTAGCAGCTGAACGTAGTTCCTTGTTTGTACTCTCCAATGGCTTTCCAACATGCATTTAGTTCATCAAAACTGGGTTTACAGAAGATTTTAGTCTTCAAGTTTGCTTTAGGGACACCTTGAAATGGAATATAGTTTTCACATTCACACATGCATAAGWCAAGAAATCGGTTAAGGTAACATGGAAAGTTATTGTGTTTTTATGTCTTAAAGCTCAAAACCCCTGAAATTACAGAGGGAAAAGCAGAATGTTATATGGTGCCTGCTTGGTATTCCTTATGCAAAGAATCCTTCTTTCAGCTCAGAATTTGCTCACATTCATTYGTTCATGGTATAAAAGAAAACACATGCCCTTTCCCTACCAGCTGATATTCTCAGATCAAAAGCTTTTTCCTGTTAACCACATTTCTATCTCTTTCCAAGTCACCATGCCTCATAACATATAGACACTGTCCATATCCATGAGAATTTCAGTAATAAACAGCTAATGCAAAAGGAAAGGAGGGATGCACTTCCACAGGGAAGGAAGCTTTACTTGCATTTGGAACCCAGGAACAATTGAACTTGTGCATTTGCAAAAAGAAATTTGGCAAGATAATGCTTGCAGAAAAATTCATATAACTCTGCAGGAACTTCAYGCTTATTTGAAATGTCAAGTCTGAGAGAAGTTTGTGGAAAAGAGGTTTTCCCTKTCTGTCAGGGCTCACCCCAAAGTGCTCTTCTGTTGTGAGGAAGACATTGCTGTGCTGAGTGGCTGAGCATTGCACTCTCTGCTAACACAGATCAAACAGAGAACTGCAGAGGTCTGATAGACTTTTATGCCTGACTTCATACCCTGCTGGTGTGGATGATGTTTTAGTTGGTAGAGGGGCTTCAAACAAGAATTTAAAAAAATTTCACCTTGAGAGAAAGCTGTTGATTAAATTCTTGATCATGACCCTTTTGGCTGATGTCAAACACGTGGCAGAAAATTTGGGCTGGGATGTAACATTAAATTTCTAATGACTTGGACAACATTATGCTTGGGGTAAAGATCAGTATCAATTCCAACTAATGCACTGCTGTGCCTCACTGTGCAGCAGGCATAACTTTCATAAAATTTAATTTGTGACATTTTATGCTCTGCTTCTTCCATTTTTTTCTCTCCTTTTCCCACAATTAGTAGACTTTTTTGAAAAGAATACATGATGTTCTTATGCATTAAAAATGCCTGCTGTCCTATCTGGGTAAGCTGATGGGCTGTGGCATTTAAAGCAGTGTAAAAAACAAGGGACAAATAAGGTCAACAGAAAACATCATACATTATGAAAAATTAATCATTATTGCTTTAGTCTCTTGYCTATTTATTACGCCAACCTTTGTATGACCCAGTGAATTCATAATGTTTCAGCGTTAGAACTTTTGTAAAAAGAACCTGTGTATGCTGTTTGATCCCTTTCCAGGTTTTGATAATTCATATAAAATAGCTGCAGAAGTATAAAGTGGAAAATGATTATTAGATCAATTGATTCATGGATCCAGCTGCTTTATTTGGGGTGGCTAAGGMCAATCAATAAAATAATAAGATTTGCTGAAGTGCAGAGGCTGTACTAGCCTTTTCTAGCTTGCTCCAAGATTCTATTTTCATTGGAAAATTGCCCATTTTATGAAACTCATGCTCTTTGGCTATGCTTAAATATTTCCAGGAACACACGGTTGTTCCAGGAACAGGTGTCTTGGCCTTGTCTGTGAACTGTCAAGAGGAATGACTTTTGTGTGGCTCCAGTGACCTCAGGGAGCAGCTGAGGAGTTAGAGGTGCTGGCCATACATGGGACTGACTGTCACAACCCCTTCTGCTGCTTTTGCCACCACTGGGAGCAAAAAGGTGCTGCAAGTTTCCAGAGGAATAAGAAAGAAGATGCTTTACCTGAGATGAGCAGCAGGACTGGGCTCAGGTGCAGGCAAGTGGGGGAAGAGAGGACTCACACATGCCCCAAAGAGGTGGAGGTGATGATGAGGGGGGCAAAGTGCACGTGCTCAATTAATAAAGACATGATARGCAGAATGAGGTGAAGTTGGAGGGCAAAATCCACTTAACACAATTTCTGCTACGCCAGGCAGCGGTGACAGAGCACTGGCTTTGTGACTGCAGGCTGCTTAGATGAAAACTGCTAATCTTCCTGAGGTCTTGAAAAATTAGTTACATTAAACTTGTATAAAGTTCCCACAACTGTCCTCATCCCCTGGGCAGCAAGGAGTTTCTAAATTACTTTTCAGAACAGTGCAAGGAAACATTTTTAAGTGTTGGAAAATATGTCAGATATTTCTTCAAAACCTTTTCTCCTAATTTAATCCCTGGTTCACTCCCCTTAGTTACAGAGCAAAGATTGTAATTTCTAAAATGTTCCTCTAACAAATACAAAAAATATTTTTTAATAATATTKATTAGTATGAATTGATTTAGGGCTTCTTTCAAAGGCTAGTTTGGTTTTTTAAATTAAAATTACCAGTTTTTATTATGATAAAAGGCTCTGCAAACCCCCTCCCTAAATTACCYAACTATCATATGATGTGAGAGCTAACATTTATGCAATTATTTTCTCAGGAGAACAAACAAGTCTAAGTACAATAAACAAGAAAAATCCCCAGGATCACAGATTAATTTTTTGTTTCACAATTCCCCATGTTTGGGATGCTATAATTGGGTTTTTTCTGGACACAATGTGTTGCTAGTATATGCACACAAAAGTTTTTAAATAAGTTTGGAAAGCACAGGATTGTTGTGTGAAACAGAAGCTTGCTAATCATTAATTAGCACTACTAAAGTTAGAAAGTGCTGAAGCTCCTGTCAGAATGAGACTCATTGTTGCCAGCTCTTGTGGTTTTAGTGCAATAAGTGTCTTTTCTTGAAGACCTGCCATAAGTTCAGTGATTACACTAGAATTTCAACTTTCATAAAAAAAAATTGCAAATTTAGGTGTCTTGTTAAGCAAAGAAGGTTGAAAGTATGAAATATATATAACCTCGTATGAAATGAAAGTAGCTCATGATCTTTAATACAATCTCTTTATTTCTGAATGTTAGCGAGGCAAAAATTCTCAACTCCGAAGGAAAGCTTTTGCTTTCCTGAAGGCATGACAGGCCTTCAGAGTGTTCTTTTTGTGCCAAATTTGATTTCTTGTTGATTCGTGGTTTTGCTGCCACAGTCATTGTCATCTTTTAGTCTTAGCTCACTGTTAACAGCAAATGTCAAATAGCAGTCTGTATTTTTCAGGTGCAGAATTTGTTTTCACTGGGAACTTGCCAGACAGGGTATCAGACTAATACTGTTAGTGACTGTCAGGCACAGTTCATAATGTGAATACATGGGACATACATGCCTTCCTTTTTTTTTTTTTTTTTCTGCTTCAATCAGTGGAAAAAAAAATTCTCTGTATTTATCACATGATTTCTTCAATCTATTAAAAGTGCAC
The DNA here is from genome assembly GCF_030028575.1 of Malurus melanocephalus. NCBI lineage: Eukaryota > Metazoa > Chordata > Aves > Passeriformes > Maluridae > Malurus > Malurus melanocephalus. Next base: position 986,175 of record NW_026623480.1, read on the forward strand.
AAAAAACAAAACAAAACAAAAAAAAAATCAAATGGGAATTAGAAGGGAGAATGTCAGACGACTTGGGAACACTGATAGGGGGGATGGGGATGATTTTCCCCATCATTGGTCTCCTTTGTATCAGAGTCATTGTGAAACTGGAGATGCCAGAGTATTGTGCATAACAATTTTGTGAAGCTGTTTCTTCAACATTTTCTGTGAATTTTATTGATATTCTCAGACCAAACAATAGCTGGCTGTCACACTTATTTCTGCTTGTGAAAACAAAGGTCAGTCTTTGTTGACTTATATCCCCTGTGTAGCACCTCACAAATTAGATGCCCCACCAAGCTGGAGTGTTTGTAGAGCAGGGCTCTGCCCAGACTAACTCTGTCCTAACCCTTCTCCACATTCAAACTGACACTGTGGAAATTGAACATAATCTGTCTGGAGAGGTGCCATCCATCCATTCAAAGCCTCATTTACCTGTGTAACATGGGTGTGAGGATCATAATATTCGGAAAGTCAAAAAGCTTCATCTTTTTCACCAGGTACATATAATTTGGATGACCAGACCCATCAATGTTCCTAAAGAGCCTTTTATATGGCTTATGTTTTCATGTTTCGAAGGAGTCATCAGTGTGCTGTATTCTAGCAGGGACCATCATATGATGCAGGATATGTGATTTTCAAATGAGCGGAGGTTGAAATACTGATTTGCTATTTCACTTAGAAGCATTTCTTTTTTGGAAAGACTAAAGAAATTGTTTTTCATTGAAATCAATTTAGCACCAAAAAACCSAAAAAGAGATTTCCCTGGATGCCTAAATGGAATAGGTATGCCATATTAAGTATGATTTAAATGTATTTKTCTGTATGTATTCGAATACAGTGCAGCAATATATCAATGCAAAAGCAATAAAGTAAAAATCCTGAGCAGAGTTATGTTTTCATATTTTAATGGAGTGCTATTGTTTTGTTAGTGATTATATTTTATTATTAATATACCTACATGCTCTGCTCATGGGCAGGGATATTACTATGCAGGCACAAACAGAAAGATTCTTTTTCTCTGAAGACTTTATAATGTAATTGTAAGTCAGCTCTGTGCACTCAGCATACTCAGTCAGGGAAGCTGAGAGACRCCCCTGCCATATTGCTCCAGTGGAAAGGTCGTATCTTCTCATGATGGTGGAAAAAGCCCATTTTGCTAAACTATTTGCACAGGTTTTTATATACAGTGCTGCTCCATAGTAGTTGGATCTCATTTCTGTTTCCTTCTGAAGAGTGCTGGGGTATGAAGGCAACCCCTTAGGTGGGCTGCTGGCATGGAGTGCTGGGCAATGGTCAGTTCATGTGTGGTCAGGGCTGATTTAGGGAGTGGGAAATTGTGACGCCTCAGTGGTGTCTTACCAGAAATAATCCTTCTTTCTTTGTTAGTGGTTGTTTTAGGTTAGCGGTCRCTGTAGTGATTTCTTTGAAGTCACTTGTTCAAATAGTTATGTTATCACAAGAGAAGAATTTTATGCAGTCCAAAGGCAAGTTATTCAGGAATTTCAATAAATATTTAAATATATGTTTATGWAGGTAGCTTGAATACTTTACCTTTAGATTTTCAGTAGATGGAAAGAACCAGAATTACCCACAACACTGAGCAAATGTGAGCTTGTGCTTGATGAGCACAAAAAAGGATGACTGGAAGGTAGACTTCAAACATTTTTATTTGTTTGTATTGGCTCCAAAATACTGAAAAAGTATGTTTTATCTTTTAAAAATATTAATTGCAATCCATATTAGATAAAATGTTGTTTCATGCAATGTTGGATAATAAAGTTTTTTCCTCCAGGTTCTGCGATCCTAAACAGCTCTTAATTGTTTTTGTACCTCAGTTAGCCCATCTTCTTAGGTTGATAAAATATATAGAGAAAAGTGGATAAAATAATACAATTTACAGTAGCTGGGAACCTTCTCAGTAGTTATCAGAGACTCAGTACCTGTAGCTGGTCCACAAAATGTATGTGTTTGTTCCACTCAGCTTGATCAAGGTATAAATCAGCGGGGAGAATTCTTCCCACTGAACATTTTAAAGACAGATAGAGATGCAGATGGGCTCAGTAAAACACGAGACTGAATCTAAATGTGAAATGAAATATAGATGAAAGTGCCTTGCCTCAGACAGTTTTAATATTAATACCAACAGCTCTTGGTTGAAAAAGACCAATATTTTGTGGTTGTGACATTTTCCACGGGTACAAAACAAGCAGATTTCCTAGGGATATTTCTGAACTTGATGGAAAAAAAAAAAATCTGTTTTGTAAATGGTGGTATGATTTTMGATTCAGTTCACAATGATACATTAAATGCCATTACCTGCCCACATTTTGGGTTTTAAAAATAAAGAAACAAGTACTTTTAATGGGTTTGAAAGTAGWTCTACAGCACTCTGATTCGGAATAACTGTTGAGTAAACTTTCTTGGTTTTGTTTCTTATGTAAAAATTCTTCAGAATCAAACATTCTGTACAGAGACTGTGAATTCTACATTGTCCTAGATAGCAAACAYACAATTTCTAATGGAATTGGATAGCATGAATAATATATAACTTTTCCACCATCTGCTAAAGAACTCTTGTGGGAAACTTTTTTAACAGAAAACAAAGTCTGATTTGTAAAACCTGACTGCAGATCAGATATTCTGGGTGTTTGATCTTAAAATGACCAGTAGATGGCTTCAGAGAACGTTCCCACGAGTGACAGCTGGCTGCAGATAAAGACGGAGGGCACGGAAACACACTATACAGAATAGCCACAAAGAGTTGATGTGGAAAAGTTTATTTTCTTCCCCTTTTTATTTTGTTTTGCTTTGTTAGCATACACTAGTAGAAAAAAGAAATTAAGTAAAAAAATAGTACTGTTTGACTAAAATGCACTGTCAAAACTCCAGATCTAATAACATTTAAGGCATAGCTATACTGGATTATACTAAAGTTCTGCTGAGCCTAGTGTTYCCCACGAGAGAGAATCTGGTATGACAAGGGTAGGGAAGAGGTTTCTGGAGATTRTGAGTGTTTATTGAAGATTACCTTCATGAGCCTTTCCATTGATCAGTTGTATCCTTAGTGTTGTGGTAATACCTGATGAACATTTCTGCAAATCTCTCTTTAAACACACAAGGCTGGTTTCCATCACATTATAGCAATGAACTCTAGTCCAGGTACACACTTCATAGTAAAGCAAGTTTTAATCACTCAGTTTCCTGACCATCATTGCATCAAAGTCTGTGTCATGTCTGTGTCATGTAGAACCTGTAACTGTTTTTGATGCAACTGAAATTTTGAGCAACTTCCTTAGTTTTCCTCAATTGTTCAGGACCTTGCTTCTATCTTGTCATCTTCTCTGTGCTTCTCCAGTTCTGCTATCTCTTTTTTKAAATGGTGTGATGAAAATGGTTTGCACAATGCCACAGTGGTACTTTGTGGTTTTCTACTTTTTTCTTGTTTAAGGCAGAAAACCCACAAGTGCTGAACTGTCTGCTACYTAAAGCAGTTAAAACCCAGAGCACAGCACCAGTAAACTGGATTATGTTAGAGATKATTAGACCCTAAATAGAATACTTTTAGGTGTGAAGACATACCTTGCCCCAGATCTCCAATTTAGTATTTGGAAAGGCAGGCATCTTTCAATTTTGTGTCTWAAAAAATGTCTACATTGTCTCACACTATTGAAATTATCCCARTGTTGGGCCACAGGATTTTGTTCCATGTAAAGAATCAAGAAAATCTGCTTATTTTATCCCCCATATACATATACATTTGTCTATGTTTACATAAGTAAACATAAGCATATGAGAAATGTATGAGAAATGTTTTGTCTTCTTCACAATTAAAAAAYAGATGTAAATGCTACTTCAGAAAATAATAGTGGTCCAAAGAAACTGCATTTTTATGTCAATATATTAAATAATTTTTCTTCTTCAAATCCTTGAGTTACATAATMTTGTGGCCTGTCATTAACAATGCTATTCCTCTCAAACTTTGAGGCAAAAGAAGAGCATACTCCTCTCYAGCATTTCAAGCAAGTACCTTCCTTTGTAATATTGCATTTATAAAATGCTTCAGTAGTCATTCTTGAACTGGAATTTATAGACTGAAAATGATAAATTTTTTATGGAAATCTATAGAAGCTATAGAATTGGAGACCAGCTTTTCTCATGGTCCAGAATGTTATAAAATAGAATAAACACTTGTTACCAGCTGGCTCATRTCTTGCTGTTCTGTGCATGTGTTTTTCTTTTCCTACTTAGCTATTGCTCATCAGTGAATTTTATCTGTAACAAGGGAGAATTTTCTTTTCTTGTCTGTAAMTTCCTATATAAAATGAAAGAATTCACTGCTATACAAACAAGTTAGAATTTAGGAAATAATTTTAAATTGTAAATTAAATTCATTTTTCAAAGGAAGAACAAAAATAGAATATGAAATCTGCTGAATAGGCCTTTTATCCTACCCTCTTTTCCTCTCGTCATATGTGTGTACATTCATGTGTGTACATAGATTCACTCACAKGAGTTTCTTTATCTAGCTTCAGAGGCCAATAAATTTTATTACCTGGAAATTTATGTAATAAAATTCTGGGGAATTAGTTACATCAGACAGATAGAATGAACTTGTTTATAAATACCCCAAGTCTCCTTTCTGCAAAGGAAAAAATAAATCTCTATCCTGTGCACAGGAGCAGTCTCCTCAGAATTTATTTGCATTTTTGGGAATCATTGTMCTTAGATGTGCTGAGTTACCACCAAATGAGTGCTGTCAGGGATCTGCAGGTTTGCTGAATCGGAGCAACACATTGCCTGTCTAATGCCTCCCTAGCTCCTCTGATGATGGATATTGACAACAAGGAAGCTGCCTGGTTGTGTTGCTAATTTGTTATTTTATTTATAGGTCTTTTGTGTGTGTGTGTGACTTTTATGTATGATGTATTTCCATTGTTGACGCTGCCTTCCCTCTGCTCTCGACGGTGTTTCTGTGTCCCAGCAGATTCATGTGTTTGTGGCAATGAAAGCGACAGAAGTGACGACTGTCCTCCTAGGACACAGCTCATAAATTATCCCTCACAACCAAAACACCAGACAAAACAGTTTTTTCGAGTGGCCACAGATGAGCTATGTCCAAAGGAATTTTCCTTTTCAGATGTTTTTTTTTGCTACATCTGTTTACTGAACTAGGGCATGCAAACTGCAAAAAGGTCATCACTTGCAGGTGCAAATACATTTGCCAAAGCCCCCTGGAGACCAGCTTGATTCTGATCACAGTGGATGCTAGGTAAAACCCAAGGTTTTACCCAGATGGCTTCAACTGTTTTTTTTTTTTTTTTTTTTTTGGTTGAAGTGTTACATCGACTGCAAAATTTTGTCTCCAGCATGGAGAAATCATGAAGTAAAAGATTAGAGAGAAATGGAGGCTGAAAGTAGAGCAATTAATATTATCAGCTGTGATTAAAGTTACTGTGAATGGATAGAGCTCAGAATATTTAACAGATTTCTTCCAAAATATGTTTTAAATAATTGCAATTATATAATTAAATGTAATTTAATAATATAATTGTAATATATACATAAAATATATATAATATATAACATATAATGTAATTATATAATTCAATGACTTCCCATATAAAATTTTATTGCATAGAATTAAAGATAACTATATTCCATCCAGCAAAATGAAGGCAATACTAAGAGAGGAACAAAACTTGGGATATTCTTTCTGCAAAAATTTTGAAGGATGAAAAAACTGAAAAAAAATTTTTAGTTGCCCCCCCCCCCAAAAAAAAAAAAAAAAGGTGAGAGCTAAACATAATACATTTGCCTAATGTGACTAAAAGCATGCTTCACCTCTCCTTTCTCCATCCTTTTGTTATCACCTTTGGCATAGTCACTGAACACTGAAATCTTTCTTCAGGTTACAAATATCCTGCTGAGGAATACGATTCATCAGAGTGTGTGAACAACTATATTATATATTTTTCATCAGAACACCCTAATTTTGTAATTGGTGCACAGCAGTAATCTATAGAACTCCTCACTCTTCTCACTGGATTTCTCAAAGTAAAAGCCGGGGCTATCTCTACACGGCTCTGTGTCTGCACAGAAAAAGTCAACAGTGAATAAATCTAGCACTCCACACAGGGATGGCCACATGGATTTATTTTCTGCCTTGCTGACTCTATTTTTGCTCCATGTCAAGTTCCTGAGCAACCTCACCAACCCTCCTGGCACAGATGGACAAGCACCTGCTGCCTGCTTGGGCTGAGCTGAGGAAGAACCAAGTCTGCAGATATACTGGTTTTAGCACCCCTGTAAAAGATATTTTATTTTACTTGTTCAATGTAATCACAGGATCCCATGAAATCTTCTTACATTAGATTTTAATTTTGCAAGTATGGGTTATATGTAAAGCTTGTGTATATTACAAAAGGTTTTTCCAGAAAACCAGAAAAATGGCCTTACATCGCAGGAAAGGATATGAAAGAAATCCAAGCAAATAATACTTTGTATACTTTATAAGAGTAAGGAAAAAAAAGATTTTTTTTTTTAACAGCATGTTTTCTTATCTGAAATAAATTTTTAAGACTGGTGACTTCTGTGAATTTGGTTTAATTTCTGCTATGGATATTTGGCGAGAGGAGGGAAAATTAGACACTYCCCTAGGTCCATTTATGAGGAACTGATTGCACGAAGAGAGGGAGAGTGACTGCAAACTCTCATGGTGCCCTAATTTAGGTCTCCTGGTGACTGCACCTGGWGACAGTTTTGGCCCCTGCTGAGGATTGTGTCATTGTGAACTCATTGTGTAAGTAACTGATGCAGGCAAAAAGTAACATTCAGTCATTGAGATGTTTTTGCTGTTTTCTTGAGGCCATGCAACACCAAATTAAATCCATGTGTTTCTTCAGCAAAAAGTAAGGAGGAAAGCTGAATTCCCCTGTTACATGCAGATTAGCTCTCTGCTTGTTTCCAACATACATATCAGTTACACAAAGCTTGGACAGCCCTCTTGTAAAGGTCTCTGTAGGCTTTCAGCTTGTCCTTTTTCTTGTCATTTTCAGTGGCTTTTGGTACCTTTCTGATTCCTTTATTAACCTTTATTCCCCGTGTTTTATTTGTCTCAATCAATGGCAAGAGCACAACTTTCTATTCTGGACTCTCTGTAGACTRTAACACAGCTTTGTTTCCCTGATTGAATTTTTCTATTATTGCTATTTCTGTTTTCACTCTTACAGCTTGCTTTTCTTTAATTCACTTTAAACAAACATCTGAATAGCTTTAAAGGGTAGATGATACCAATATTGTCATGATCCCATTGATCTTCCAAGTGAAGCTGCTGGAAGGCAAGTTGGCCAGCTTCTCCGCGTGTCAGTTCTTAATTTTCCGATTATTTTGATAGCTTAAAAGTTTTAGTAGCAATGAAGGTGAACTCATCCTTGCCTTTTCATGTACACCTCCTTTTTGTGTTAGTCYCAGACAATATGGCACTGTCAGAAAGTGTTAGGTGCAGCTTTTTATGTWGTCTGAAACAGTTTCTCAACCGCAAGCTGGAAATAGCAGTTTGAAAGCCTGTGTCCAGGAATGAGTTTAGCATGTTGTGTTCACACTTATCTTCATTATGGTTATTTCTGCCAAATGTRTTCTGCTTTTCAGACAGTTCCAGACAGTTCAGTTTTCCTGAAGGGGAAGATCTGTTGGGCATTAGCTGTGGAGGTAAAATGTTACTAAGAATGTGAGAGGACAGAATTAGCATGTAATGAGTTATTTTTGTATACACAGAAATTCTGTTATGTTTATTAGGTACAGGTAGCCATGTTCTGCATTTTATTTTTTTATGTTCTAATTTTTAGTGTGTATTATTTCAGATTGTTAGCTTTAAAAAATGGTCCTTTTCTAGGATCAAGGATGGTGATGACCTGAAGGTGGGTCTGCACCATAGAGAGAATGAGCTGTAAAGGTCCCTGAGCAGTTGGAGCTGTGCACCATTAAGCCTTCAAAGCCCAGCAGTGTCTTTGGGGTTGGGTGTGTGCTGTGCTCACTGAGGAATCTGCTTTTGTTTGCTTTTGGGGTCTGACGAGCAGAGCCATTTCAAATATCTGTGTCCCTGGTGTGTGAGGCGTAGCCCTAGCTTTTGCAGTGATGTGTCCTCATCAGGTTCTTCCAGATGGGCCAAAAAATCAGAACTTCACACTCCCATTCATTGCAATAACATGCTCATATCATTAAGATGRTCTGTTGGCTTCTTTGCAAGAAATTAAATAAAGCTCACCTTTGTCTGAAGCAGGATAGGAGAGTAATGAAATGGCTCTATCAGGTTTGTCAGCTTTGGAATCCATAAGGACCTTCCCTCTGTCAAATTAGCAGGGATGTTTTCTACTGTTGCCTTGTAGTGTGGTGAGATCTATGCTGCAGATCATTTGGCAATTTTTCTAACCACACACATGGGGAACAGCAGTTTCAAGGACTGAGTCCAGGCTGTATTTATCTTATGCCTAATTATGTGGTGATTCTCTTGGTCKCTTCTGTTCCTTTCTTCTGGTTCTTAGAGATCTTGCACAGCATGAATGGATCAAATAAATCTGAGTTCACCTCAAAATCTCAGTGAAGCATGAACATTGTACTGAGTCCACTCTATAATACAACAGAAAAGGTCTTGAAGTCTCAGTTTAAATTSATGTCTCTCTGCATGTTAACCTGAATCATCTGACTTGGTTGTCCTATTCTGGCATAAAGCCAACCYAGTGAATGTAAAGGAACCCTTAAGCCTAATAAATAATACATAAATGTAACAAAAAACATACAAAACTAGAAGACACACGCATTCCACCAAAAAAGTACAAACCCAGAAGAAAGGCCCGACCCAAAATACTCTGGGACCTCAATAGTGTCAGTTCTTTTACTTCAGTATTTTTTAACACTAAGATGCTGTAATTTCCTACATTGTATCACAAGCTGAAGGCACAAGAAAGCTCTTCTGTCCACTGACATCTTCACAGTACTTCATCTTTGAGGGATTTGAACTGAAAAAAGCTCTATGATTGGCTTTAGAAATGCACAGGCTTGCCTGAATGAGAGCTGTTGATTGCGGATCCAGAACTTCCAGCAGCTACACAGATAACATAATTTCAATGTATGTATTTTTTCATAGAAAACACAATTACAGTGAAGCATGCAGGCTCTTGTATAGTGCAGATGGTGGGATAAAATTCGAGATACATGAAAAACAGAAGAATTTCTGATTTAAACTTATTAAAACAGTAAATTATAATGGCGGCAAGCTGTAAATATTATTGAATACTGAAATATATTCATCTTTGAGTGTTTGCATATGTTTGCATCCATGCCTCCATACTTTATCTCACTGATTTGTCTGTGTCTGTGTGACAGCTGCACCTCTTTATGCTGCAATAGTAATGTGACCACAGAGACACAGTTCATGTCCAGAGCTTCACTCTGTAAAGTCAACCGGCATCTGTTAAAGTCACTACTTCTAAATTAAAGTTGTAATGACCTTACTGACAKGGTAGCTTTAATGTTCCTCTGATCCAAGAGATACATTGCCAAACAAAGTATCTTTGAACTGGAGAGGGAATAAGAAAATCAGGAAAACAATCAGAGTGCAGTTTGACATTTTGGAAAGCAATGTTGGAAGTCAATTTGGGGTTATAGAGGACAAGTAACTAAACTTGTCTTTGTGTTATGCAGCAAGGAGCTGGCAGATCCTTTGGTGTATAGGTGGGGGGCCACAAATTGGARCAGCAAAGTGATTTTAATTCTAACTCACAGCAGTGGTGTGTCTGGTACAGAAATATCGTGTGCTACTCTGCTATAGACATTTTCTAAAAGGATGTTGGAATGGTGGTACAGAAAAGAACTGTAAAATGCCCTTCAGAGACTGCACAATCTCTGAGAGATAATTTGATTATAGTGTTTAAGTATCTTCAAGGGAAAAATACAGAACACTGAACCAATGACTGGGAGCTGCAGACAGACAAGCTAAAATTAAAATGAGGTACAATATTCTTAAAAGTGAGATTGATTAACCATTGGAACAAAGGAAGTGCTTGAATTCTCATTGTATTGCATTCTTTGAATCATGGCTGAATGTCCTTTCTGAAAGTCAAACAAAACTTATGGGACTCAGAGGGAAGTAACCAGCAGAGTCTGAATGACCTCTTTGACAGAATCTGCCAGAACAACCACAGAATTTTCTCCCTCCTACTCTTAAGTTCTCTAATATGAAGCCTTATATTTCAYAGCTTACTTCAGATGAGTTGATTTCGG
>NW_026623480.1:996770-1033143 GCF_030028575.1 Malurus melanocephalus
TGCTCAAAATCAGTGTATATCCAGCATAGYCTAACACTAAAGAAAACCTGCTGGACTGTGGTSGAATCAGGAGATCCCTGCTTCCATRAGTGAAATACTGCAATTCCATGCTCAAAGTTACTTCTRGTATTTGCAATTTATGTTGCCCCTAATGACATTTAGTTTGGAAATGCCACTGTAGCCTAGGCCTACTATGCAAACACAGACAAAAAATTATGTATTAAAGTACTGCTCCATACAAAGCCTTGCTGCACCATCGCATATAGGGCGGAAACAGGCCCCTGATTTAATGGTTGAGAACAAGTTACCACCTGATCTGTGTGAACCATCCTACTGAGCATCCACCATCCTACTGAGTGCTAGTAACTTAGAACCCCAATTTTTTGGCCTTTGCTGTGGGCTAGAAGCACATGCAGGGATAGTTGCCATGGACCAGTTGATGCATGGTTACTTGCTTCCCTGGGATTGGCCTGYTTTAAATCTGAATTTCTCCTGTAAGCCCGACACACCTGCAGGAGTTACTCAGCTCAGGAAATGTGCATTTATGCATGTTCGAGTGGAACGTAAAAATGAAACAGCTGATCACAGCAAAAAAWGCTTTTTCTTCTTTCTTCCTGAACAAGTAAGAACTGCTGTTGCAAAGAAAATCTATTTGCTAGAAGTAAATGGCAGACATTGAACAGAGATCACAGTTCATGACAGTACTTCCTTGTGTGGAGTCAACTTTTTATTTTTATTTACAAGGAAAACATTAAATGCTCTGTTTGGGACTGTTTTTCCTTTAAAATACAAAAATACTTGYCAATTTTGCTGAACTCTTGATATAGCATGTATTGGGGGAAAAGGAAGGAGCTGCAAAGGGTTGACAGAACCAGAATTCTTGAAAAATAATGACAAATAGCCTATGCAGTTATGGTTGAAAGTGTACATCACCTTGAAATTATCAGAAATGGCAAACAAAATAAAGTTAGTAGCACCTATAGCCCTTAAAGAGAYTATAGGCAATGAGTGTGTGTTTCTAGACAAGTCTTTAATGAGGGCTTTCCAAGCACATGAAGCTCTTTCTGCATTTTTTTTGCCGTCTAATTTCTCGTTAAACTCTAAAAAGTGAGTCAGAGGCTGTAAATACATCCAGGGAGCAGTGGTCAATGACTCAATGTCCAAATGAAGATCAGTGACAAGTGGTGTCCCTAAGAGGCCAATACTGGGACCTGCATATTTAATATTTTCATCTCTGACAGACAGTGGGATCAAGTGCACCTTTAGCAAGTTTGCAGATGACACCAGGATGAGAGGTGCAGTTGACACACCTGAGTGATGGGCTGCAATCCAGAGGGACCTGGACAAGCTGGAGAAGTCCCATGTGAACCTCAKGAGGTTCAACAAGGACAAGCACAGGGTGCTGCTCCAGGTTTGGGGCAGCCCCTGGTATCAATGCAGGCTGGGGATGAGCAGATGGAGAGCAGCCCTGCTGAGAAGGACTTGAGGGTGCTGGAGATGAGAGGCTGGATGATCCAGAAAGGGCACTCACAGCCCAGAAAGACAGTTTCATCCTGGGATCATCCAAAGCAGTGGGCAGCAGGGTGAGGGAGCGGATCCTGCCCCTCTACTCTGTTCTTGTGTGACTCTGCCTGGAGCGCTGCATCCAACTCTGGGYTCCCTCACCCAGGAAGGTCATGGATCTGTTGGAGTGCGTTCAGAGGAGGTGCACCAAGATAATCAGAAGCACGGAGCACCTCTCCTATGAGGAAATGCTGAGAGAATTTAGTTTGCTCAGCCTGAAAAGGGAAGGTTTTGGGGCGAGTTTAATGGAGTCTTCCAAGACTTAAACGGGTTTATAAGAACCATGATGACTGACTTTTCAGTAGGGCCTACTGCAAAAGAGCAAAGGGTAATGGTTTTAAACTAAGAGAGGATAAATTATGATTACATATAAGGAATTTTAGTTTTTTTTTTATAATGGGCATGATGAAACACAGGAACAGGTTGCTAAGAGAGGTGGTAGATACCCCAAACCTGGAATCTTCAAGGTCAGGTTAGATAGGGCTCTGACCAACTTGATCTACTTGAACATGTCTCATATAGTTGGACTAGATCTTTAGATCTTTAAAGGTCCCTTCCAAACTGGACTATTCTCTGATTCTATGACTGCATGATTCTGTGATGATCTTTCTGCTCTGAGCCTCCTGTAAACTACAAAGAAAAACCAGAAACAGTGAACCTTTTCAAGTTAGAGTAGATTGTTTGTTGGGTTTTTTTGTTTTTGTTTTTTTTTTTTTTTAAACCTGATGGTATTCCAGTTTCATCTCTCTTATATGTAATGTCTAAAATACTGTTTTATGGATGAATTTTGTTTCCTGGTTCTCTATATTTTCACAAACTTATTTTCAAATTCAGGCCTACTACTAATGTCCTATTTAAGGTATTGAACTACCATTTTATAATTTGGCACATACTTCTTAAAAATTCTTTTGAAATAACAATGAGTTATTTATACCAAGTGCCTTTGTAGCTGCATTTTCAAAATACTGAGATCTGGAAATTAACTATAAAGCCCCATTTGGCATGAATAAGAGGTATAAATAGCTGGTTTTAGAGTTTGCTGTTTGTAAATGGATGGATACTTTGCTATGGATACTTTGCTATGGATGCTTTGCTAAACCCTTTCAAGGGAGAGATCCCGCAAATGGTGCTGCAGGGATTGAACTTTATGCTACAGCATATAAATAAAAAAATAGGAGGAATTTCAGTATGGCAATGTGGAAATGGATCTAGGGTTATTTATGGGATTATGCACCTCTTCCTTTCCAAAATTCACATTTCTTTACCTTTTCTTACAAAAATAAAATGATTCAGTGAGGTCCATGTACCCTGGCCCAATGGGCAAAAAATGATTTGCTGAACTGGATGAGGCTGAGGTCTTTTAGTTTMCATTTCACTTCTTGTAGGGACTTTCCTTATTGTAATGTCTATTTCTTTGATTCCCAATGGAAGCCCACACTGAATAAAATTTTATTAATAAATTTAAATTGACTCAGCTGCATAATACAGAGTCAACCTGCTGCTCTCAAACACACAAATCATGAAAGTTCCTCCATTTAATTCAAGTCATTCCATAAGGTTTAAAGACATTTTCTAAATGAGAAGGAACTGGATTTTTCACTCCTTGAAAATGCTAAACTGAAATTAATATTAAAGAATAGGTGTGTTCAGTTCTTAAATATTCTTGAGGCACTATTGTCATTTCATGGTCAATGCCAGGTCTGCTCTCCTAATAATTTTTATTCCAATTATCACCCTGAGACTTATCTGGTCTATTACTCTCTCTCTAAAATAAAGATGAGTTTCACTGGCTTGTGTCAGATATGGTCCCAAGGAAAGGAATAGCTGAAGGCAATTTATCCCAGAACWACTTCCATCTGCTTGCTTTGAACACTCAGGGACTTTCAGTTTCATGTTTCCCTTGATCAGGGACTGTTAACTCCATTGTAGTACTGTGATTTCCACAAATGGATGCCAAAATGAGAAGATCAAGCTAATTTTCTTTTATGATCCAAGCCTGGATTTGAGTTTAGGTCTTGAGGAATATGAGGACATAAGGCTAATRCCCTTTTTCATTCCATTGTTCAATTGCTTTTTGTTTCCGCTTAGCTACTCGGTGACTTACTCACAGATTTATGTTATAGATTTAGGTCACTTCCAGGGTTTTACATCTGGAAATAAAATTTTGCTATAAAATAGTAGCAGTCATGGGAAAGCCTATTTTAATGTCGCAGCATAAAAGCTGCATATATTATTTTAGTTCAGAGATAAAATGAAGGCTGSTGCTGTGAATCTGTGATACAGTAAAAGAGCAGATGAAGTTACATCTTGTTCTGGTGTCATATGAAACAGCAAAATAGACAACTGAGCTGAGGATTTTCATTTCAATTTYCAGGAAGCTTTTCCATTTCAATATATGTTGAAATGTGGAGCATTCCTTTCTTCTGTGTGATTGCAGTCTAACCTAAATAGTCAAGGGCACTGTAAGAATTGAGAAAATGGAGTATTAATTTATTTATTCATTCACTCCTGTAAAATTTGCATTAAACTAATGTGTAGATACGGCTGAGGGATATACTCCATACCTTTTCATTTCTTCTTGAGATTTTTTTGAATTTCAAATACCTTCCCATGATATTCAGGTTACTGTGAAAAGGGATTTGCCTTAATATATGAACAGGTGAATCTCCAAGATACTATGCTGGAAAGAGAAAGAGAAAGATTATTCGTGAGGCTTGTTAATTTGTCTTAAAAAGCATAGTATTCATATCAGTGATTTACTGATAATGACTTAATTGCATATCCTGAGCAGTACTTATTTTTACTTTCAAGTAATTAGACTGACCAAAAGTGGCATCTTAAAAAATATGTTTACAAAGGATTTTGTAGATAAACATGAAGCAGTATCATGTTAAAGAAAAAGCACTGAGRCTAGTGGTGTGGAATATACAGTCTATGTTCCTCAACCAGTGTGCTTACAGAAGGGATTTTCTCCAAAGGCTTTTTCACAGCCATTGCCATAAGCGTGTACATTCAATTCACAGCTGCTTGTTGTGATCTGAGAATTGAATTTATATTGTCAAAAGAAAYGTATGAAATTATTTCCCTATTTTATGGTTTGCTTTGATCCCACATTGAAAGAAAACAAAACAAAGCCTTCTCTCTGCAACCAACTCCACATTTTAGTAGCAATAGCGATTAGAAAAAGCCTGAAGACATCTAATTTCATCCAGCTACACTTTTCGATGTGTTACCTTAAAYCCCAAAATTGCCCTGAAGTAATCTATTTTCTGCTTCTCACCTCACAGAGTAAATAAAGAATAAGAGAAGAACTGCTCTATCTCCTAAATAAGGGCCTCTGGATTGGCATTATGACAGCTAAGATGTTAATGCAAGGAAGGATCATCATCCAGAWTCATAAATAGATCTGTCATTTTAAAATAAGGTGAAGGTGTTATGTGCTGGTRCAACGATGCAATTCAATAATTAAAATGATTATACAACAGGTGGCATTCAACAGCACATAAAATCCTGTGCATCAATCATTCAGGAAAGGCAATCAATTAAAGTAATTAGTGAAAATGTAAGACAGAATATTAAAGTCTTATGTTATAAAGGTTCTATCTATCTCAGGTTTAATTTTTGTAACAAAATTTAAAAAGAAGGCTTGAAAGAGGATTTTAAAAGGATTCGTTGTAACTCTGGGACTCTATAGAGAAAAGAGTGCTCCTAAGTACTTGGTGAACTGTGCTTGCCACAGTGATATTTTACAGATTTTTTTTTTCAAATAACAACATAGAAGTTTGAAGTCTAAATATGATGTCCTTAATTTATATTAAAAATGAATTTAGTTTGACTGTTTAACTGAGCCTAATCATAACAATTAGATTCACTTTGGTATTTGAAATAAGCCAAGACTGCAGTTCCATTTTTGATGCTAACCCACAGAAAGAACAAGGCTCACYGACACTWATAAACATTCCAAACATTCCTGAAATGGAGGAATAAYAGACACTACAAAGCTACTAGTGCTCACACAATTCTTATTTTTGGACTTTACTTCACTCACTCTCCCCAATTTTCCCCCCTAATTCTGACAGTTATTCAAGGAGTGTTTTATAATGTAATTATTTCTAGGCATAATAAGTAGAAAATGCTTGGCATCRTAACAGTCATATCATTGCAAATGATATTAATAGCTGCCATATCAATAACCTTCCACCACATTTAATAGAAATAATGTTCAGAACTATAGTGCTGTTAGTGTCTGAAAATGGCATRGTTTACCACCATGGAAGGTGGTAGAAGCTGTCTTTTTTTTTGGACAAGTGGTCCTGCTCTATAATGTCTGCCCCAGTGATCAGATCTTCCCTTGTACAGGTCTGCAGGGACCAAGCTCAAATTATGTGTTYATGTGTCTGTACAAGAGGGAGCAGGGTCATGGCCAGAAAAATCTCAGTTTCAGAGAAATTATTCCCCTTTGCTTGTTCTATCCTACAAAACCCATCTAGTTAACTGCAGTGGGTAGAACAGAAAGATTTGGTTGCACTGCCACAGAGAGAACTGTAAAGGAACTTGGTGTTTCTCCTGCTATTATTCTGCCCTTAATATATGTATTTTTTCTTACTAGATTATTATGAGATTACCATTCAGTACTGGATTTGGCTGAGATAGATTAAATTTTCTTTGCAGTAGCTGGTATGAGGTTATGCTTTGCATTTGTGCTGGAGACAGTGAGGGTAACTCATGAACATTTTTGTGATTGCTAAGCAATGCTTGCACRGAGTCAAGCCCTTTTCTGCTTCTCACACCACTGCAGAAGGATTTGGGAGGGGACACAGCCAGGACAGCTGACCTCAACTGACCAGAGGGATATCCCACACCATGTGACCTCATGCTCAGCCTGTAAATACCTCTTGACATCTTACAGACTTCTTAAAGAATAATTAATAAACTATTTATTTATTCTTAAATAAAAATAAATAAACAAGGAATAAATAAATAAGGATAATTTGCTGTGTTAAAGCCCATTGCTGAGAACAAAAAACAAATAAGTGGTTGATGCTGTAAGTTATGGATTATTTCTTTTATTCATCCATTAAAACAGAAAAAAAATAGCATAGTATGTGCTTTTCTGCATGCAAATTATTCTTCCTTTTAATAAATATTCTGGGAATAGTTTTATACGTTTTGGAAGTTTGAAGTCCCCTGGTTATAAATCATCTATGTTCCATATGGCACAGGAATGTTTTAGACAGGGTACCCACTGGAAAAAGCTGTATATTGTTTTTCTGAATGCTTTTCCCTTGCCCCCTAAATTTATAAATCATACTGTCACCTTCCTAAGTGGTTTGTGGTTTATTTTCTAAATTTTTGTCTGACTGCAGGAGGGGAGAAAAAACAAGAGGTACACAGTCTTTTCTTGCAACTGTGCTATTTCAGCTGGTAGAAGCGATGAAAGGCTCAGACTGTATTAAGGATTCAGCTCACTTTTCAGATCACCTGCATTGCTATTGAATACCTTTCCTTAAAACAAGTGCAAAGAGCATTTGATTGCCTACCTAAAAATAGTGCCTTTTAATGGAAAGGAGGAGATGCTGAACCTGCAACAGAGAGTGTAGAAGCAGCTGGGGCTGTGCTGGCCTGCATGCAGCCACAGAGGATGCTATCAATAGAAACCTGGGTGATTTGGTCTGATCCCAAATGATTAGGCACTTATGACAGTCACARCCCCTGCCAGGTTTTAGCTCTCCTCCAGCAAATGACCTTCAGGATGCCCTATAGTCRGAAACCTTTCAGTGCTACTGGAAAAATGAAAAGATTTCATTGATTATTACTTTATTTCAACAGTTTACTTTTAATCAAATGCTCAGACTGCAGATTAATGCTTGACATAATTATATTTCTGTCCCTTGGAAAGGATGCACAGATCGAAAAGGTTGATGTATTCTTTGTTGAAATACCACATAGCTTTTCTGGCATTACTTGTGCAAAGTGCATTGCTCTATCACAGGTTTTCTCCAGCTTCCCTTGTCGTACCAGAACCCTCTTTTTTTTCTGGTGTGTGAGTTATAGGAGCTCTCAATTTAGAATTCTGCTTCTGTTCTCATGCACAACGTACCCCACTTCTGGAAATGGCCCAGGGGCTCATCCTAATGATTTTATCACCTCTTGCTTTATGAATTTGAATAATATAGAAGAACCCTAACCCTAACCCTGCTGTTTTGATGATAAATAGCAAGAACATAAACAAAATATATCCTATTACAYTAGTCAGAGCAGGGAGGATTGTCAGCTTTATACAAGTCCTAGACCTTGGAGTAATCTATGGTAAATACAACCATCAAAATCACTCAGACACCCAGCTTCAGATTACTTTGCTGAGCACCCATTAGAATGATGGCAGATGCCTTTTATCTTTCCCTTACTGATTTCCCCATCTGACCCTGAGAATTTGAACCCACTTACTTCCTGGAAACTTCACAGCATCAGTAGCAAAATACCATTTGCCTGAACAGTCCCACTGAAGCTCATGGTGCCACCACAGCTACTGAATAAAGGAATAAAAGCTTTGGAATGCAGCATAAACCTGGAAAAGTAAGCAGCAGGTGAGATTCATAAAAGCCTGTGACCTGAAGCAATGTGGGGTGTAAGCTGCCAATCAATTCCATGAGTATAAAAATAAATAAATAAATAAATAAATAAATAAATAAATAAATAAATAAATAAATAAATACTATTTTCCCTGACTCCACCTCTTAACTGTGTGCCAAGATGTAGAATCTCTCTCAGCTCACGGTTATCACGAACAAACGTTTCTTTAGGAAAACAAACCCTCCCCATCCCCAGGTCCCAAATTAGAGGGATTTGCTCAAGTTAGAGACTTGAGCAATTGAAAAATTCCTCACAATTCCATTTTAAAAGTCAGAACAAAGATCGTGACATGGCTCTACTTCACAAGAAGTGGTTTGACATCACCTGTTGATGGGAAGTAGAGAATAAATATTTTGCTTCCCTTAGTGGCCTTTGATTTTGCTTTGTTAAACTGCCTTTATCTTGGCACTAGAAGGTTTTTCTCCATTTTGTCTTCTCCCCTGCCTTTTCCTGCTGAGCAGGGGAGTGWTAGAGTTGCTTGGTGGGCACCTGGTGCCCAGCCAAGGTCAAACCACCACAGTGYTGTAAGACAAGAACCCCACAGATTAATTGAGTGGAAATAAAAGAATTCATAGTCTGCCAAAAGATGAATCAGTCTGGAGAGGGAGAACACTTTGGTCTTAGAAAGAGAAAGAAATCTGTAATGAAATAAAACATATGAAAAGGTGTAAACTTCATAGGAAAAAGAGCAACAAATATAAAGGTTCTTATTCTTTAAAAGATAAAATAATCCTTATGTTAACAGTTATAAGATGAACTGAAAACAAAAATCTCTTTTTTTTCTAGGTTATTGACAATCATTTTGAGATTGTCACTATGCTTTTTAGTATATACACACTCCTGTTAATAGTGTCTGTGTGAATGAATRTGTMRTARGAAAAAAAGAAAGTAAAAGAAAAKAAAATTWARAAKAGYAARTTGTGAACCTATTSTGTGTTTCCAAATCTTAATTTATGTATATTTCAGAACTTTGCTCACATATGTATCTAGAAATGATCTTCCTTAAAGAGATGAGAGGAAAGGCACCACCAACCCCAGAATTACATAGGTTGGCAGTAACCCCCTGAACAGAGAAGTAATATTGGATGTTTACATTCCATCTTGTATTTTTGCTACAGTGTATTGTCCCTAAGCSAGCAGGGATGGTAAGCTCTGCCTGCTTTCACCAAAGGTTGTCTCTAAAGGCAAATGCACAGGTTACAAAGGCTCTGATGGTGTCTGGTTCTTGTGCATAATCGTATTGTTTTGTAGTTACCRTTATCTCAGTGAAGAAGTCAAAGCCAAACCATTGATCTCCTGAGATGCAGGGACCTGTCCCTGGTATTCTTTTACTTTTTTCCAATCAAACCAACATCAGCAGCGTGAAGCAGGTCTGTGGTGTTACTGGAGGTCTTTTGCCCTCTCTCTCAGTACTTTGCACTCACRGCTTCCACTCTAACTAGTGAAGGCACACGTGTGGCCAGGCAGCCCAGTGCYCAGACTATTMTGKCTRCACTCTTGATCTCAGCAAGCTCCARACAATGCCTGTGGCTTTACTTCCTAAAAATGGATCTATTTACTTCAATTCAGGTTGTTACTTGGATTCTTGTCATTATAGCACCCTCCCCTAGTTCCTCATAGAGCCCAACAGCAACTTGATGTTCAATTAGCAATTCTCTTTTTGGCTATGTGCTTTGAAGAAAGCAAGCAAAGATTGTTAAAGGACGTACAGATTCCATGTTGTGATTCAGATTCCCTTGCATTTGTGCTAAAATACTGTTTATTGAAAGGTGTTTWAACATCTGTTCTGTGAAAGACTGGAAAGTGAAGGTGACTTGAAATAAAAGTTGTCCAGTCTTAATGAATGCACTGAAAAAGAATAGAGAAATAATCATGCTGTAGCATGATAATGATGCATGTAGCTAGTGTACATGCAAATTTAAAATTGTTTTCTTTCATCTAGGATTTCAAACATGCTTTCAAAGAAGGATTTGCRTAATGTTCTATGCAATGACTAGACTTTCCATAATGTGAATGTCTGTACTCATGTTGCTTTTAGCAACATTCCTTCACTTTTTTTTTTTTTTGGTGGATGGGTAGATGAATTAGAGTTAGGTCAATGAAAGAAAGAAGAGGGTTATCTTGCTGGTATAGCAAGAGCTGTACATAGTATAAGTATACATAGAGCTTTGTGCACCTTGATTCAAAGATGCCATGGTCTGTTTGGGGTTCAGTAGCTTTTATTACAAATCAGATCTTTATTTTGCTCGAAAGGGGATGGAAGTRCTATGGCCTGCTCTGTTATAACTAATGTCTGTACTGGTAATCTAGAGCAGGAAGACTCCACGATTGTTAACTTAGTTCCTTCCCTGAAATGTGCTGTATACAATTATTTGAACTAATCTAGTACAAATTGAGATTAGCTGTCATTGATTTACAAATAACAAGAGAAATCATACTTCTGGTACACCCTTGTGGTTGTGGGATATAGCCTTCCTTCTGAATCAGACAATGGGTTCTTATTATTAAACAGTTTCTCTTGTGGATAGAAAATTACTCGCTGCAGAGCACCATCACAGCTGTGAGTCGATCTGCAGTTGGATAGAAGTCTGCTCTGCCAGATAAATGTCAAGGCCTGAATAGCCCTTTTGTGTCAAAAACCCTTCTGGGTGGAATATGGAACAGATTTTGAACAGGAAAGGAAAGTATTTCAGGCCAGATGGTTAATCTGATGGAGTCGTATTCCGACAGAAGGAAAGAGTAGTATTGTGTGGTTTAGCAGTTGTGTCAGGGAGAGAAGAAAGCCCTTCTGCTAAGTTAATGGAGATCAGTGATTGTGCTGGACTCCAGGGTAATATGACAGTTCCTAATAATACATAATGGGAAATAGTTAATATAGTTTGATAAAGTTTTCATGCTGTTTTACWGTTTTCTGAATGGCATTTCCTGAATGGCAGTGGCTGAAAACAATGTTCTAGCAAACAATTCCTTATTATTTGAAGTTTTTATTTCTGTCTCCATATATGTCATCTGGATTTGGATGTCTTAATCTGTTCTCATAATTTTTATAAGATGTGCCTCATCCATATGAAATTCTGAAGAGRGGGTTTATGTTAGACTGTAGAGATAGAAAGGGTTTTTTGTTCTRTGGAAAAGATTGTAACTGAGATTACCAGCTCCTATCACAGTGTGTCTAATCTGTCTTCAAATGCAATAAAGTATAATACTGTRTTGGGGATCAACAACTTATTAAAGGAGAGCAAAAGCCTGGTATAAAGGCTGSTTTAGGATTTTTGTTAAAAGAACAAAGCATCTTGGGCAAGGAGGCAGTGAAAGGCAGCAACAGCTCACTCCTGCTGAGATCCTCATTTCCTGCTATCTGGGCCTCTCAGAAAGGCTGATGCATTTGCTGATAAGACACCTGTGGTTTCTGAGGGGCAGCGTCTTCTGGTCCTCACTGATATTACTCTTTGACGTCTTTGAAGTCTAAGCTAAGGAAGAAAAGTGAGGCCAGAGTGCTGCCCTCAAACATTTGCCAACTTTCTTGAGACAGCAGGAGTTAGTTCATGTGTTGGGTGTTTTATTAGTAAAAAAAATGAATGTAAATCTGAAAATAAAATGCATTAATAACAGGTTTCATGACAGCATCATAAAAGAGCCTTGATGAGAGAGCTCAGTGGGTTTTGTTAGGAAGAGGTCTGTGGTGAGCACCCAGCAAAGGAATTTATTTACAGTATATTTAGGCAGTTTATGGAAGTTCTAATTAACCTCTTCATCTGTAAATGTGATTCACGATTTTGAAGACTGAAGTCATTTGAGAATACTGTCTAATATCACTGTAGTGCCATTAATTAAAAAAATTAATCTCATTGTCTCCTTTCAGTGTCTTACATGTGATGTGGCGGTCATATTCTTTTGACATGTGATGTGAATCATTGAAATGAGAATTGGATAAGAAACAGAGATGAAGGAACAGAAGTTCTTTAGTCTGCAGATACAATTAAAAAATAAAAATAGATAAGATGTAAATAAATCTGGAAATGTAGACATCAGATTTTTTTCAAATGTTCCTCTGAGTTAATTCTGTGAGCATGAACTTGTTAAGTGAAATAAGATAGTAAATATAAACTCTTCTTTCRGATCATATTTCAAAATTATCAAAACAATTTAAATAGCTTTGTTTTTTTTTAATTTTTTTCACATCTGATAGACACAGAGATTACCTAATAGATTGTCCTGTAGATTACCAATTAATAAAGCTAGTTGCAGAATCATGGGCCAACTCCGCTGAGGAAGGACCTCAAGTGATTTTTAGTCCAATTTCTGACACAAAGCAGGGTCAACTATGGGATCAGACCCAGTTGCTTACTGCTTCATCTAGCTAGATGCTGGAAACCTTCAGTGATGGAGAGTGCATAAGCTTTTGAGGACAGCCTGCTTGGTACATGAAAAAAAAAAATCCTTATGTTCAGTGGGAACCTCTTTAAGTTTTGACTTATGCCTGTTATTACCTGTCTGTCCACCAGAGTTATGCAAGTACTAAAATGATATGTAATGTGCTCACACTATKCTGTTGATCATCATCGTGGTCATGATCCCTTTCAGTAGAAAGATGCTCCAAGATGTGATAAACTCTGCTTCCATCACTTGTCTTACAGACATATGCTTTGGATCTTACAATGGACTTGTCACTATAAAGTTTGTATCAAATGTGAAAGAGAGAAGAATCCAGATACCTTAATTTTTGGGATTAGTTAGGGCTCATCTGTGCTGCAGCAGGATGAACTGTGGGTGCATGCAAAGTGGGTACTCAAAGGAGGTGCATGTGAAGCTCTTCCTCAAAGGGCTTCTTCAGTGGAAAGGATGTCCTCAGACATTTATAAGACTCTACAAGATGCTTTCATCAACTGAAATGCACACTGACAGTTTATTATTTTCTTCTAGTTGTGCAGATTTTAGAAGAGCTCTGCTGAAACATGCTATTATATCTATGGAACTTTCTCAATAAGGTAGATTTGCTATAGATTTAACACATAATTGTCGTTTTAAAAACTGAATAATGGAAGACTGGCATTCTTTATAGAACATAATAATTATGTTATTATGGCTTATACTTGAGTCAATGCTTCCAGAACCCATTATATGAAGTCCACAGCCTTTCCATGTCATCATCAAAGAGGGAAAAAWAATGCAATCTATCTAATATACTTATCATTAAAAATTCTTTAAGTACTGCTCAGTTTACCAGGTATAAGGTTATGGTACAATGAGAGCCTTGGGGAACTGGAGATAATTGTGTGGTCAAAATTATTCTGATTTTGAATAAGCTGTTAATTTGTTATCATAAGTTAATTTATTAAATACTTCGACATTTGTTTAATGAGCTGTCTAAATTAGAATGCTGCCAGCAGCAAATTGTTAATAAATCCTATGTACAGAAAAGATTTTACACAATTATGAAATCTTTCCTCTTCTGTGTAAGGGTTTTTATTTTCTCACGTGTATTTCTCTTGCTACACAATTCTTTCAAAAATAAGACATGAATGGTACTTAAATCACAAACAGCAACAGAACATTGAGTTTTATGCATTTATATAACAGGGCTCACCATGCTTTCATATTGAGGATTTTGACATTAACTGAATCAAGTGTATCAGCACAGTGGCTATGTTTCTGCTGTCAAAATGCAGCTTTAGAACAGTGAAAAAATGCAGGAAACCAGCAACATCCTTACAGAAACCTTGTATATATTTATTTCCATCCAGACAGAGAAAGCAGAAGGTTTGCCAGGTTCTGACAGATGCAGACACAGAATTTACCGTGTGGATCAGGAATGGAGGTCTATTATCCTGTTGCTGGCAGTGGACAGCACCACCTGTTTAAAAAAATATGAGAGAAAACAAAAGATGACAGTGAATTTTGGAAGAAATATTCTTCCCCTAACAGTCTAGTACTTCTTCCTATCCCAGCAAACAGACTGGTTGACAGAGGCTGAGCTGTAGCTACTATATCCTGATGACAGGGGGAAGGTTTAAGTATGAGCTTTAAAAGATTAGAGGGAGCCTGTGATCTTTGAGAAGATCTTACAGCTGAAATTTAACATGTAACTACAGCTATAAAAGGTTGGACCATTTTGGCAAAAGATACTTTGAGCTCTGGTGTATGAGAACATGTCTAGCAAATTTCCTGATTAGGTTTTTACTGTACTGTAACTGATATCATTATTATAATGATGTAACTGATATCATTATTATAATGTTTTTACAGGTTTGATCCTCCTCTGAAACCTGCCTTTTTTATTAGCATCAGCAATAACTTGCAGTAGGAGAGTCCACAGTTTAATTGCTGTTGGGTGAAAAGGTTTTTCTGTTACCAGATTGATGTTTCAGCCTTTCAATTTTGTACAATTCCCTTGTGTTCTTCTTTCATGGAAAAGGGTACTTAGCAAAACTCCATCTAATTTCTCTGAACTATTAATTTCATTTSCTTTCATTCACTCATTTTTCTGCTTGTCATTTCTAGAGGAAAAATGTTTCATTTTTTTCCCTYCTGCTTCTTCTGTTGTGTTTCACTTGATACACCCTCTATTTATTGATTCCTTCTTTTTTCTTGAGTAATGATGACCAGAGAAATTATTATGGTAATTATGTTTGACTTTTATTAGTTACAACTCCCCAAGTATTATRTACTGTTGTGGATAAAGAAGGTGATAAAAGAGGTTTACCTGCATGATTCTAGATATGTATCTTGGATAGTAAATCTGAGATTACAGGAAAAGCCAGGAGTTTCTTCCTGTACTTACTAAGCCCATCCATCAGTGATCAGGATTTCCTACACACATCACACACACCAATTTAAGATTTCATAAAGATTCTAAGATTTTCAGGTGTCAGTGCCTTTGTAACCTTTGGTAGAACTTGTGACACGTTGGTATCAAAATGTTGATACCAAAAACATGGTATCATCCAAAGAAAGACACTTATTTTTATTCTTTTAACTTTTGAATGCACCGATTTGTGTCATAAAGGCTTTCTGGGCACCTGAAAGCAGGCTGCACTACAAAGACATGCATGATCCATACCAGTAGAATTCCATCTGTCTTTTGYATGGGAGCAACTTGAGAGGATTAGATCAGTGTGGAAAATGAAATGTGTGSTTCTCTGAATAACAAAGAAGCCCATTATTTTCCTAGTTAAGTTGTTTTATTTGAGAAGATATTTAGGTAAGTTCTAGTGCTTTCCATTGTGTCAATGCCACTTTTGGCTTTATTCCTTTGTCTTTTCCAGTGTATTCATGTAAGCCTAGTTTTCCTAAGGTTATAGAGTTAATAAAATATTTACAAACAAAAAGGATWCAGGATGCARAAAAGTCAAATATATCTRTATCTATCTATATATTCYACATTAGAATTATTGGTCCAGCATTAAAATACTTAGATTTTTACAACTTTGAAACCTAGTTAAACACTGAAACATGAGGTTTATTAAAACTGATTTAGGCATATGTATATAGCAGTAAAATAGGTTTACGTTAAAGTAAATGATGGAAAAATGACACAAACCCCTCATTAGTCATGATTTTACCTTACACAGTAACACAAGATGCATCTGCTACAGTTTTCTTGAATGTCTTTTTCTTACTGGGATAGAACACATCTCTGAACGCCTTTCRAGTCTCATTATGGTGATATGAATAAGTGAGATTTCTCATGGTTAACATGGAGAAAATTTTTGGGGGTTTATCATTCTTTGCATAAGCATATAAGCACAAAATATTTAATATTTATCATTGTAAGGCATCAGTTACTTGCTCTGCACCTATATATATGAATTCCCAGTCCTTTACAGAKTAGCAAAGCCTGATCTCAGGGCCAAATGGTAAAATTTTGCAAATACTTAACAARCATTATATGACCCAGCAACCCAGGTTTGTCAGAGTGGGGCATGTTAAGGGTGAGAATCATGAGAATGTACCCATTCCAACTTCAGCCAAAAGTAGCAATATTTTGTTGAAAGTTTAGATGGTTTAAAAATTTTGATGGGGAGAAAAAGGACATCATCAGACCATTCTACCTCTCATGTCAAAAAGTTTATATTTCATACACATTTCAACTTTTGAGGTAGTATTATACTCCTTCTATTTATATTGGAATATTGATTGCTGATCCAGGAAAGGTTTGATTTATGAGAGAGAAATTAATGTTTACATGTTGATGTAAACAGTTGATATTTGAGTTGATATTTTTCTGAAAGACCGAAATTCTCAGGGAACATTAATTGTAAGGAAAGTATATAACACTAAGTGACTCAAGAAATGAGCATGACTGTGTTAGTAAACAACTTAAAAAAAATGATTCGGATGAAGACAAACTATCTCAGTGAATTTGTACTAAATGAAGACATAGGTGGAGAGATTTGATGATGTATTATTTAAAATAAAAAAAAAAACAAACCCTGCTCTTAGGTACTTCATAGGCAGTTTACAGTATTCTGCATCTCATTGCCCCTAATGATAAAGTATGGGATTCTTTAGATTGCAGGCACATGGGAGTGACCATTGATCCAATACTGGTGATGACAGTGATCTTATCAYGGTGTGTACCAGATGGAGGCATGCTCAGCATTTGGAACAAGGTCAGGAGTCTTGGAAGTAAAAATGCTGGGTCAACAATAATAGTTGTAATATTCATTATCCTTTTCACAGCTTCATTAGGTTCCACATCTGCAGCAATTGCAACATGTAAAGCTCTTTTTTCATTCGCACGTAATTTGTAATTTCAGCTCAAATATTTTCACATAATTTTTTGTCATAAAAATATAATTTTGTCAAAGCAAAAKGATACAGAGAAATGTATATATTTGATTTACTATTAAATTGTTTTTTAAAAAATTTGTTGTGGAAAGTATTTTCAAAAAAGAGAATTCTTCCAAGTAATGGTGTCTTCAACTGATACTGAGATCCTTATTTTGACACAGCATGAAATATTTTACTACATAATTATTGCATTGTGAATAATGAATTTCTCAACATCTTCATATTAGAGTTTTGATTCCAGAAAAATTAATGCCCATAGTTTGGGCTAACAGTATATTTTTGAACATTCAAATGATAAATATGCCATGATTTCTCCAGATTTATTRTTATTCTAAACACTGTGGACCATTCTAGGCATTATATGACTATTAAAACACTTTGTAAATGGCAGGTTACTGTATTTTCATCAGTCTTTAATTGCATTGATCACATAGTATTCTTATTATATTTCACATTAAAAAAACTGAAAACAAGAAAAATTTGTGAAGACTTACGCTGCTTAGCTCAGGAAGAGATTATTATCTCATATATAGGAAGTTCCCCCTGAGAAGTATTTGATAGTGCAAAAATACACAGTGAATTGAATAACTTTAAGCTTGTCAAGTCAAGAAGATTAACTATCTTCTTAACTTTATTCGTTAAGATCTTTGTGATGCTCCTGGATGAGTCATGAGCATACCAAGACTAGACCACAGGGAAGGAAACTTGCATAATAATKAAATGAAAATTTATTTTCCTTCTGTAAAAACTGTATTTACCTTTTTCTATGATATTACCTTCTGAATTTATTTTCTAGGCTTTTAATATTTTCAAGGGCTTTGTTCTTATTTGCTTATGAGACAAGATTTTTTGATAARTTATCTGTTACAAAAGCTCTGTGTTTGGAATTGTTCCTCACAGAAAAAAAAGGAAWTCTTTTTATTCAGTACAGTTAATATCTTCAGTAAAGCAATARTGTGTACAGAAGAATTATAATGGGATGACACCTACATCCAATTTTGTCTGGCATCTTTATAACAATGTGTCACTTGTCACATCTGTTTGATCATGCAGACCTGTGTGTGTATCAACAGCACCGATGAACACAAAAAGCTTCAAATTTAAAAATAATTTGTCTTCACAGTCAGTCTCACTTCACTATAGGGATGTTGCAGTAAAGATTTGAATTGTAGTAGAAATGAAATGAGAAAAAGAGTAGTACACAGAGTTTTGTGCTGGAAATAATATTTCAAAAACTTTTTTTTTTTTTTTTTTTGCATTGTTGCCCTCCTACCTCTTCACTTGAAATGTAGCTCAGATTTTCAAAACTAATGTTAGCTCTGATCCTCCAGGATTTTATAGGTACAGAAGATACAATTCTTAAACATGCATAATTGCATTCCATGAGAATGCCATATAAAGACATTTTCAGTTCCAGAGTGCTTAAAAAATTTTCCTTGAATTAGGCATATAACTGAGGATAGGAGAATACAAATGACTCAGGCACAATGRGCAGCTTCTATTTTCCTGTGTCCTTGTGTGACAGTATCACTGGGATGATCCAATGTTCCARCTGAAACATAAGCACCAATTCTCTATCCTGTCATATATAAGATTATTTTTATTCTTCTGTATTATGCATTTTTTTCTTAATATGAGCTGACATATTTATAAAGGGAAACAGCCCTCTGGATAAGCTACCAGCTACCAGAGAAGGTGAATGTGAGTGTCTCTAGCCAAGTCCCTTTCCTCAAGCCTCTTATCTTGCCAAAACCAACACAGCCCAAATATGAGAACATCCTGATTTGCCCTTCAGAATGCTTTTAAAACCTTCAGTCTTTTATATCAACTTCAGAATATTTCTTACGATACGGCTGAGTTAAAAGCCACTGCTCAGGATTTGTACAACAGAATATTTCAATTCCATTTTATCATCCTGTTGTGCAGCTGAGTCCATGAGCCCAAGTTAAATGCCAGGGCTCTCYACATAAGGGGACCTGAGTGCCTAAGAGTGAAACTGGCATTTGCTAGCAAGTGTTAACTGGTCACTGGAAAATGCTAAAGTGCTAAAGCATGACCTTACTCCAGTCATGCAAACACTTCGGAGTGCACCTCATGATCAGAGAAACTCACAGCTGCCAAACCTATCCTACAGCTCAGTGTCAAAACCTGGTCAGACATTTCTTTTAAAAGGAAGACAAAAAAGGTGAAGAACAAATCCATTTACATTCTTCAGGTGATACATTACATAGGAACCAGACCAAGTGGAGACTTGTGGGTTCAAATGGTTCWGTGCCCCCTGTATAGGAATCAGGGACTGACACAGGTAATTTCTCTCTGCTTTCCTTCCCTAAGAAGTAAAATTACATGTCTGGACTGCCACACCTGTCCTCACCCTGCTGAATCATTCCACAAATGATGAGAACTGTGAGTCTAAGAATAGATTAAAAATGGAGCTTTCACACACAGAAAAGAAATGAAAAATAATTGTCTATGGATAATTCAGACCGTCATGTAAGGTGTTGATTGTTTTCTAATTACAGAGAAAAATAGAAGTGAGAAAGTAGTCAGCCTAGATCACATGTTTGATGTACTAAAATTATCCCTGAACTGAACTGCAGGTTTGTGTTCCACACCAAGTCTGGGAGTGCACTATTGWAGCCTGGATTCTGATTTTTTAATCTCCTTGTTGCAGCTGCCACTCAGTCTTTCAAATCACATACATCTTTGATGTCAGACCATTGTTCCATTAAGGTGCAGCTCACTGCTTTTTTCAACTCAATCTCTTTTAATCTTGCAAATCAAATAAAGCTCAGTAATGCAGATAATATGTCAAAAATGTCCTTACCTCATTGACATTCCCAGTGGAAGTCTGCTTTTGAAATAATTTCTCAGCTAAGTTCAGACATGTTCTGTAAACCATGAAACATCATTGAGAAGTGCTTAGTGCACATCAGTAAAAGGAAAAGATGGCCAACAGGAATAATAATAATAGTTAACTGTGGGTTTTTTTATGCAGTAGAATGTGCATAAAAATAACATCAGATTTCATGTGCATGCTATTATTGCTAACTATCACTTCTTTACAAAAAACAATACCAGATTGTAYTTCTAGTGATGTATCAGTGGGCAGAATAACAGTTGACTAAGCCTGCTTGGAATGTTGTGATACTACAAGTAAATGGTTGTTGCAGGTCTTTCAGCAAAGCAGCCTACTATGGGATTTATCCTTGGTGGTAAATATTTCTGTTGGCAGTCTGAAGACATAAAAAAGCCGTCACCTTGATATGACATCATATGCATATCTGAAGTGCCAGCAGTTTTTTTCTGTGCTTCTGTGAATCAAGATTTAGATAGGAGGGACGTAACAGCCTCTAATTCCTGAGAAGGTGTCTGACCTTAGCAGACAAGGGAGACAGCCAGACAGGGAACTCTGCTGCTGAATGGTACTGAAATGAGCCTCTGATTGTATTTATGCACTGAAATATTCAGTGTGTTTGCATATTTAAAATGGCATACTGAATATAGAAAGTGAATATATAAAAATCACATAAAATGTGTCAGCTACATTATATTCCTAATACTTTTTTCCTTTATCATAGAGGAAAGGTAGATTTGACAGGTATAGGTTTTACAGCACCTAATCCAGGTGCAAAATCAGTGTCAGCTGAATACAGAACCACAGAACAGAGAATGGTTGGGGCTGGATGAACATGTGGAAGTCATTTATCCCAATCCCCAATCAAGAATGGCCATCTACAGCCAGTTTTCCAGGACTGTACTCAGATGTCCTTTGAATGCCTCCAGTGACTGAGATGCCACGATGTCTCTGGGCAGCCTGTGTCAGTGCTTGGTTACCTTCACAGTAAACAGTGATTTCTGACTTTCAGATGGAAAATGATAGATCTGTGTTGGATTTTCTGTCTCAAACTCTCCTTCTGCACAAGTCATGCTTGGTGCTGGAAGTCTCAGCTGAATCCTTACACTGCCCTGATCATGATAYGCAAATTTTCATGGCCTAAGGATGGTTCTTCTTCTTTGGACAGAAATACATTTATGTTGTATTTAAAAATGTAGGATAACAGGAAGAAAACTATAAAAGCTGGAGAAATCAAGATTCAACCATTTAAGTCATCTTCTTGATAGTATGGGGTTATTAAGAATAACATATTCTTTAGTATTTAGTCTTGCCTAATGTGTTGCTGCTTTCAGCATGCAGATTTCTGTCATTTGTGCAAGGAAAAAAATAATCTTCTTGAAACTAGCCAGGATTTTGAAAGAATCAAATGAGTTTACCTATAAGCCTTATTCCCTGAAATTCTTTTGATTATTTTTTGTTGTTATATGTAGCTGAATGCTTTCCACACAGCTCCACAGATATATGKGCTGATCTTGCTGTAAGCTCCTTTTGGTTCATCAGAATTACTGCCCAGTAAAAGCACACTCTGATGCACAAGTGACAAGTGGTGGTATGCTCACCCTGGAAAGTGTATCTTTAAATTTCTATCTCTATACACACTTTTTGAAGGATGGAATAGCATTTTCCTGTAGCAAAGAAATTCAAAGAGACATGGTGCTTGTATTTTATTCAGTTATTTTTTTAAATCAGCTTGAAATGATAAATACATGCTCAGTGTCCAGTGATCCATCATCCRGTGGCACACACTGCAGTAAAATGTACTTCCAAGAGGGACATGGAAGAACAAAAGCAGGAGTGAGGGGATGCTTAGCTCAGTGGTAGTAAATCACTTGTAAGTTGTCTCTGGTGGTTTTGCAGATCTGGCAGTGTGGATATAAATGTGCTGTGCGAAATCTTTTCTTGTGATTTGCCGTAGAAATTCCAGCCATACTATTTGTTCTGTTTGTGCTGTGAAGCCATGCAGATATWTTAACACATATTTCAAGCATAAGTAATGAACTGAGACACAGTTGACATAAAAGCAGCAGATCTCTTTTTGGAAGTCACAGTAACTGAGAAATAGTCAAGTCTTCAATTTCAGYTGGGCCTATAGATAGAAAAGCAGAATTTTACCCACTGTCCAGTCCTTTCCTACTTGATATTGTTTCAGGGTGTATTTCCCATAAAAGTGAAGTATAAAGTGATTATAGACTATAGTTTAGGTAAAACAGTTAGATTTAGCAGGGAGCAGAGGTCACTATGGAAGAATTTGTCTCTGCAATAGAAATTAAAAAGCTTTAAAAACATTGGGGATTTTTTTGTACTTATGACAAGCCGAACTGGTATTAACCGGACCATAGTGCATGTTGACATAGGTCTAACTTTCCTTTAAAATATTTGTCTCTATTCTTCTTTTTTTCCCCTCTTTTTAGATCCTATTTATTAATTTTGTTCCATTTAACTTTGAAAACCTTAATTGCACTTTCCTTTTGGTCACAAAAATATGATCTTTTTCTCTTATTTCTCTTATCAGCTATTGATTAACTGATTTGACTCAGAACACAACCAATCCTGTTAAGAAACTTAAAATGAATTATTCAAARAACTGGCACTGAAAATTGTAAATATATCTAAAAGAAATCTTCTTCTAAGAGGAGAGTGGCCTTGTGTGAAAAAAGATTTGCTACCCATACAGGAAAAATAAAAATTATTATTTGATGTATCTGGGAAAATACTGCAAGAAATATCTGTTTTCCTGTTACCACTTTTGTTCTGTACTWAATTCTCCTTTAGGTACTCTTGCTGCATGAAAGAGACTGAACTGAATGGGTACTATAAATATTGCAGAAGCAGAATTTCAATGTATATGAATTGGCATATAATTAATTTAGATTTATGAATTTATATAAAGTGGACAGTCACAAGTGAGGAATTCTCTTGTAATTTTGAAGATATCAGACTTCATACTGAAGAAAAAAAAGATGCTAATGAAGTAAATTTTGTACAGAATCTGAGCTGTGGACCTTTTTAAGCAGAAAATGTATTATTGCTCAAATTTATTATTGAGAACTTTTTGTTTCATTTTCTGATGACCAGACAGCACTTGAAGATTAAAAGAAAGATAGTGAAATCAGAAARCATTCTTGGAACACTTCTTCAGGACCATTAATCTAATCTGTAAAAGTCTGAAGAGCTTTCCAGCAAATTTCTGATCTGTCTTGATTAAGAATGAAATCCTAAAGTTTAAAAAAAAAGGCCAAGTAAATTTTTTAAGTGTGGCAAATGAAGCTTGGCTGTATACAGATATGGAATATTTTTTTTTACATCCTGATAAGGAATATAAATCACTGTACAAGGATGGAGTATCTTTTGCAGACTACCTTAATACTGTGTCAATAAAGAGACACAGCTGATAATAGTCAGGATAGTGGCTGGAGAAATATTTTTTCTASTTACAACAAAAAGAGTTCATCTTTACTTTGGCATAAGATGATCAAAAGTATAGCATTTTTGGATTTTAATTTTGGTAAATTTATGTTGAAAGTAAATACTAGCACAACTAGAATATAGTTTATTAATTCTGAAAGTTGACCAGAAATTTCTTGTTATGTTTTAAGTTAATTTGTTTTCAGYTTCTGTGTATCTTGGGATTTATGATGTGCATTGGAAAATTAATGCTAAAGAAAATAATTAGTTGATTGTACAYAATGCCAATGACATTACTGTCATCAGTAGATAGAGGTGATATTCTATTAATGAAATGGAAGATATATATTTTTTGGAAGTAGGCTTTAGGATTATTGGTAAATATCAACTTGAAACACTCAAAATATTAAAGACATTCATTTTTCCTGAGTTTCTGTAGTATTGGGTTCAGCAATGAACACTGGGTCTTTGTGGTGCACTATGTGAAAGGAATAATTAATAACACGTCGATGTTATGAAAAGCAATTGAAGAAAATGAGATKTGGTAAGAGCAGGTGCAATTGCTATGACTTCCATGCAAATTTATCCAATTATATCAAAAGTTATCGATGATCTATGAATCCAGTTTTGCTTCAGTCTCATCAGTTAAGCTTTGACTGAGTAGATTTCTCTTATTTTCAGCCAGGGATTGTTTTTCACACGTACCAAYTTTCACAGATGCTGATTCTCCTTGAGGGTATTTTGTCAAGGGATCTATTTAGTGAAATTCATGTTGCAATTTCTAGGAAAATAAATATGGGGAAATAAATCACACTCTGTCATGTACTTTATAAATTTTACTTAGGAAATATCCAACCAGCGTGACTGAGTTTATGGAAACAGATACTGGTCTTTTAGAGTGCATTGAGAACAAAGGAGAAACCCAGAGAGAGCTGGAGATACTGTAGGGAATATTTTTTTTCCTCCTTCAATACTGGTGTGCTTTCATAATCCCTTTGTGCAATTAGCTGCTGGAGGATTGTGCCCAGCAGACAAAGCATGACCCTGAGAACACGATGTTACTGCATCCAGTTCAAAACTTTTTGATGCACACACCTCTGGGGARTCAGTGTGGCTATTTCTAGAGTTGGTGTTTCAAGGAGGCCACWCAAAAGTTGCTCTCAGTTGAGATGCTGAAACTCATTAGCAACAGAGTTCAAGGCCAGAAGGAGCTGTTGTGGTCACTGCAGTCTGTGCCACACCAGAAAGGCAATTTTGCCTGGTGTTCTCTGTAAGTTGAAGGGGCATGTTGAACTAGAGCACATATTTTAGGAGCATATTTTATCTTAAGTGTTCCTAATGATGGAAAAATCCCCTCCTTTGGCAGATTGTTCTGGTGGTGAATTTCTTCCATTTCTAAATATCTTTTCCTAAATTTGAAATTATACAATTGTTTTTACCACTGGGTCTGTTCCACTGTTTCCCCCAACCATGACGGTAATGTCTGYTATTTTCAGAAAATATTTCGCTATCTTAAGAATTTGTTCTTAGACAAATGTTGTGTCATAGACAAACAAGACTTAGGTGTGTATAATGATCTGCTTTTCATTTAGTTTGTCGACACTTTACCGAGCATAGTTATTTATGTAGGCAGTGACTGTCAGCCTAATTGACTGACTTTATCAAATCTCAGGAAGTTTGTGATTAAACCTGGGGAATTCCCAATATTCCAAACCTGTCTTTCGTGGATGGTTATTAAACAGTATTGGCTTGCTCTAGTTTTGCTTCCATTTTGAACATCAATTAAATGTCATTTGCAAATATCTTTGATACTTACCCCAGGTATCTTTTGATGAACTAAATGTATATCATGGAAAATGTCTAGGACATTTTATGATWATGGATGTAAAGATTGCAATATGCTCTCTGAGTAATGTGTGAAGAACATTCGTGAATCAGATTACCTGCCTGGAATTTATGCAAGAAGCTATAACTGGTAGTGATTTGTTCACAGTGTCTTCTTTTATTTATGTAAGAAACAGTTTGAGTATAGAGGGACATTTCACTAGAACCTCTGTAATTACAGAGGTTTCTGCAACAGGGCAGCAGGGCTTGCAAGTACTCTAAAGGTATATTTGGCCATAAAGTTGGGCTGTAATTGATGGCAGAAWATTAAATATTATCAGTGTGATCAAGGTTGCATGTAGAATTTGAATAAAMATAAATCCACTCCTCAAAAAATTTTAAAAAAACCCAATAAATTAGCAGAACTTGAAATGTGGAATGCTTCATAAGCTTCAACAACTACTTTTGAGGTCAAAACACAGATATTTTTGTTCATAGCTCATTTGAATTTTGTATACTTTGGATTTGCTTCTTTTCCAGTTCATAGTTTTGGGGTATTGAATAATTTGAATTGTACAATAAAGACTTTTTTGTTTTATTGTGGGTTCAACAGATTTTAGAATTATGATATGGTTGTAGTTAATTTTTCTAGCCTTWAATTATTTTGTGACACAGTGCAGCTCTTGTCAAAATTAGTATAATGAAACTAGATGTTAACTGCAGACAGTGCGTTTGATACAATAATGCTGTGACAGTCTTATGTGTTGTAATTCAGTTTATTAAAAGTCTCAGCTATAAGCCTGTAWTTTTATATACTTAAGTAGAAATTTTATTTTGTGAAAGCTGGTATTTTGTCATTCCTYATAAAGGGAAGATAGGCAGTTACAAGAAAGAGGGAGTACATCCTCTACCACAACTCTATTTTTACCAGCTTCTTACATGTCCTGGATTCAAATTTTCCTTCCACATTTCTGATACTGTAGCTCAGCATTTTATAAAAAAAAAAATAAATCATAGGAATATTATGTAGGGCTCATTGGGTGCTTTTAACTTGWTTTTTCTTCCTTGTAAAAATAGGTTTCACCCAATCAATTAAAATAGAAGAAATTATGTTTCAGGAGAATTCTATAATGTTCTGAAACTTTTTCTTGTCTGAAATAATTGCTTGTTTTCAAAGAGTACCTACACTAAAAATGACTTCAGAGATGGTTTATCCTTAAGCATGCAAATATTACAATAGGATTTCATATTCTCATGAAAGGAATGGCAACATTTAATCCATTCAGGACAATCAGGGGATGCTGAAGCAGAGAATTCTGAAAGGCTGTAGCCTCTGTGGGTCCTCTTGAATCCAGCAGACATCTCTGATGACAACAGTTCTTCTCTGATCCAATGAATTCAGTGGTACTGTGATCCCTATACCTTCTGGTAAGAAAAAGATCTGAGAGGCTGTTTGGTTTGTTTTTTTTTTTTTCCCCCACATTTGTTTCTCTGTCCTTGTATATGGTTCAGGACAACTCCTATATCTTTGAAATCTCATGTTTTATTTTTTTTCATCAATTTCTCTTTTACTGCTGTAAATCAGGGCTGTAATACAGGTGTTCTAGGGCAGAAGTCATAAAAGTCAGATCCTCTGAAAGTGTTACGAGCAAATAATTTCACTGGAATAGAATTGAAGGTCATTGTTTCCACCAGAAAAACCTACTGCCTACTCTGAGGATCTAGAAAATTTCCTTCAAGATGGTAAAATTCTTTTAAATTTAAGTACCAGATAATTAGGGAATGCAAACTTCATAGTTGCCCAAACATCTTAATTATAAAATCAACATGGAAAGATAAAACATACTTTATCTGTAAAATAACACCTTCATAACATCTATGCACATAATAGACATAATGGTAATGAAAAGGTGAATCATAGAATATAAATATATTTCTGAATATTTTGATGTTATGTTATATATAAATATACAATATATAATTTTCTTCATTTTCCACTGCCTGTGAGTTTACCAGCTCCTTTCCATCTAAGTATTTTCACAAAATTTCAACTTTCTAATGTGTTCTAACAATTACAGTTAAATGTGTGATTAGGTTTGCATGTACTTAGGTCTGTATAATGAGGGATACTCTCRAGACTTTATTGATACTTTCATTGAAGAAAGGAATGATTAATTATGATGYCAACAAGGCCATCACTGAACATGGGTGAAAAATGACCACAATGATGCTTGGTGCTTATGCTGCTTTTCCCATTGTTTCCCTAAGAAATCRGCACTCATTAATATGGTTTAGGTAGCACTTAATCTGAGATCTCAAGGTATTAATCAAAAAGAAATGTACAAATAAAGGCCTGTTGCAATTAGGGAACTAGAAGTTATGGATTTACCAGTGAGTTCAATCATCTATTTTTTGTTCATGAGAGWAAAGAAAAAAAATTGAACACATATGCTGCGATTTCAGTCTATGAAGTAGAAAAGCKCGGATCTTTAAAATCATACACAACTGGATCAATATTTGTCTGACAAAWGAAACACACTTGATGTATTATTGATTGGGAAAATAATCTGATGGTGGAAATTCCTCACCACCCTATGAGGCAGTCATGTCAACTCACAGGGACAGGTCCCTCATTCTTCATCATGTTCTGTTTTTCAGCTGTAGAATTTTGTTAATTAGTGARAACCTGCTTATAATCCAAACTGAAGAAAGTGCAGGGTGAGCAAAATTCTTCTCAGTATTTTTCCAGGTTAAACTACAGGTTGCTGAGTAAATCTTTAGCATAACAGTTAAACTGTTTAGCAGAATTTTTCTGTCAGACTTCTCATGCACAACTGAGAGCAAGTATTTAGGAAGCATGAAATTATCCAACAATCAAGAAGAAAAGACAGGAAAGAAGCAGAAAGGTGTAGAATTTTCCCCTGAAATAGTAGTCCCAGGTTGGCATGGACTCTTGTCCTTGTGCTTCCATTTKCTGTCCTTCACAGGCCTTACTCCTGATAATGTCAGAGTTGGCTTGTGCCTTTTTTTGGGATACAGCTGCAAACTTACAATAATAAATATCGACCTTTTATATCAATGGCTACATTTCCAAGTAATTTCAAGAGGCAATTGAAAGCATGCTCGTACTATAAAGAATGTCAGTTTAAAGTCCTGATTTAAAGATTCACTGATAGATATGTTACCATGTTTCTCAAGAAGTGTCAATAATTAATTTACTTTTCAATATTTTTTWAAGCACTGTGACTAATGTTTCCTCCTTCTAAGTCTAGTCATTGTGCTGTGTTTCTCTTCTATAGTTTGAAGTTCTTTTTCTGCTTATGTTCAGAGTCCTGTCACTGCTTCAATTTCTTGTACAAAATGAATTTATCGAGCTCCCTAAATTGCTTATTCTCCAAACCCACTTCCAGTACTCAATATTCATTTTTACTGTAAATAAATAAGAACCAGGCAGACTGGMATCTGCCTGGCAATATTGGGTATCTTTGGGTTGAAAAGTAATGCAGTAGCTTAAAGTTCAACAAGGTTGTAAAATACTATTACTCTCCTTCCAAGGAGATTGTATGAGCAGCCTCGATCAAATCCACCTTTATGTAGAGAAGTAAGAACTATMAAATCCTCAGCAAGACAAAGCATCTTTTCTCATTTAAATTCACAGAAAAATGTAAATCAGTTGTCTTTCCCCCTTCAAAACTAAGATAACATTTACAATTTATCTCAGGTAGAAGAAGGATGAAGTATTTCTTTATTAGATGTGGCTAAGCATAGTCCAAGAATATGATTTAAAAAATGAATGTGTCTTTGAACAYAAGCTTTTGGGTTGCTTTCCTAAAATCTGGCACATGCTCTGAACATGGGATATTTTCTCTTTACACCATTTAAATAATTTCTAAATCCTAAAGATGAAAACTGAATTACTGTAATATATACACAGAAAAACAAAATTTAACAGATTAGTCTAATAGTCTAAAATAGTCTAAATAGTCTAAGAGATATGACAATCTTTTAAGTATCTGAGTGCAATACGTATTTAGAATCTGTACTAAGCAGCAACATTTCRGTGCTGTATTTACACGAGTAGCTGTGATCTGCATATACGATTTCAAAACACCTGATAAAGTTTTGT
The DNA here is from genome assembly GCF_030028575.1 of Malurus melanocephalus. Classification (NCBI taxonomy): domain Eukaryota; kingdom Metazoa; phylum Chordata; class Aves; order Passeriformes; family Maluridae; genus Malurus; species Malurus melanocephalus. Next base: position 1,026,014 of record NW_026623480.1, read on the forward strand.
TTTCAATAGTCATCATTATTAAAATGATAAAAGATGAATTAATTCTGTTAAGATTTTAAAAGATGGTGCCATAAAATATACAAAATCATGTTGTGAGAAAATGAAAAGTATGTATAGCAGCAATGTATTATATTATGYTATTAAAGGATAACAAAAAATTAAGAAACTTAGATATTATGAAACACATTGTATTGATGCCATTTAGCCACTGAAAAAGAGACCATTCAGAAAACAAAACCATTATTTCTAGGTAATGTCCCTTCTAARTTATATATCTCAATTCAGGTTTGTACAATGTGAAACCTAATTACCTTATGCATTTCCTAACGTACTCATCAATTATCAATCTTGCTCATAAATGCCAGCCTTAAACCTTTCTTTATTGTGAAATTAAATAAAGGACTGAAAGTATTTGACTCCTGCAAATAAGAGACATTATAAATATAAATAATCTAATAGCACATTTATAATTTAGTATTTTCAATGAGAAGTTACTCAGATATTATTTGCAGGGAACTGTGATGACCTTGCACCCAAGATTAAACTTCTTAAAGTACTATTTGGAGTTTTTGAGTTTGCCTTATATGTACATATGTATATGTTCACGAACAAGCATTCTTTTATAAATACTACCCCAAACTGTACCCTCCTGTCTGGTACCTTTCTTTTGTGGCCTGCTAAACCACAGATTTTTTTTTTTTCCTCCATGTTTATCAATGAGCTTCTTTTAGCAAGTGGGTTTTTTATGAATGGTGATGAAAAAATTCTTGTTTTTGCACATACCTAATAGACCTTAAGTAAGCCCCCGGTTTAACAAAGGCCATATTAAACTTTAAGCACTTGACTACTCTCATGAAATGCATGATGAGCTGCTTGAATAAAGTTCATCAAGTAATTTTTGCTAGAGCATGGTCTATGGCTCATGGAAACAATAATGGGTGCAGCTGCGAAACAAAACAGTCTAACACCTATCGCTGACACGTAATGCTACGGTTGAGAGTACTGACATCCAGACTCACTTTTCCTTTACAGAACAATGCCAAGAAAGTCAGTTTTACCTTCTGGAGCCAGAAGCCAGCACAAGCTGACATCAAAAGAGACAGTTTGGCCCTTTTGTCCCCATTTTAGCATAAGTGTCTGGTTTTGTGGTCCAGTTACAGGTTTTTCTGCYGAATTACCTGTAACATCAGCTTTCAACATCACTCATTTTCCAAGAAAAACTTGTTATAAAGCTGTATAAACCACATAATCTTAAGCATTTCAAAGAAGACCTCCATCACAGCAGGTGCTCTGGCATCAAAGTACCAGCATTTCTGGGGGAACAGTGTAAGTTTATTCCTTAATATTCTCATCTGTGGAGAAGTATCTCTACTTGCATTTGCRTCTTTTTATTTTTTCTTTGTCTTTGTCCGCCTTTTTGTTTTAACTACAAGTTTAAAGGCTCAGACATGAAAAGAGAAAGGTCAGGAAAATATCTTATGTAGGCCATTGTCTTGTACCATTTAGCAGCTTTCCAGGGAATKAAAAATGTGAGGGAAACTTTTCTTTCTTTTTATTAAAGCCTCTAGTGCAAAAAGACATACCTGTTTTGGTCTGAATTTCTCTTCAGATACTTTTTTTTCTTTTATAAATGCCCATATGGATTTTTTAATGGCTCTGTGGAGCTGTATTATTATATATTTATAATTAATCATGAGTTTTTTAGGGAATGATGAATATTTGAATTCTTGCCTGGTCTCAGAAACTGGAAAAAGTATATAAAATATATCAGGGAATACAAATTTTGTTTTAGGAAGTGAAATTGAAARTCTAGTACTCCCCAAAGCAAGCAGCTACTGTGGTTGATTTTTTTTATTGTGAAGGCTTCAATATTGCCATATATTATAGTTTGCCTTTGTGTTTAAAATTAGTACTTTTTACTGTATAAACACTTTTATTTACATTATTGCTGAGAAGAGCTTTGTCCAACRTCTGTCATGTTTTCATTAGATTTGGTATAAACTCAGGATTTAATTACAAATTAAGCTGGTATATGCTGAAACTTTCTCAGGTATGTCAATTAGAGGCAAACCTACAATAATAATAGTAATTATAATTATCCTGTAATGGCCTAAAAATCATTAAAGTTATAATCTTAAGCATCCCTGAGATCAATTGAAATTTCTCCTTCTTTCACTTAAATTGCTAATTTCCTTTGTTGCATACTTGTTTTATAAACAATTTTAGGTGTTGYTCAGTAGCTTCTCTTTCAACTGCACAATTAAATAGTCCCAGTACATGACAAGCTTGAAATAACTATCTTTTCAGGGTGCATGAGAATAACCTATAGCCCAACAACAATATTATGATTCARTTGTGTGACAAAATAGACTCTTATGTGAAAATGATATGGATCAAACTTTTACAAATAAAGCATGGGMCAGTAAATCTACATAATTCTGTTTTCCAATCCCCCAAGGCCCTTTTTCTGATCCCACACCAAAGCTGMTGCATATGAGGTGCTCTCCTACCTGCATGAGGTAAAAGAACTGCACAGAGCCCTCACACCTCTGACCCTCTGTCTCAAAATGAAGGAACCATCAGGTTGCATCTGACAGCTTTGTTTCTCTCTTCATGATAACAGTTGGAAAAAATTGATAGGAAACGGTAGGAAATGTTCTTTTTGAAAATAGAAAGCAAGCTACATATCCAATTAGTGCACATTTTCCCATTTTTATGCTTGTTTTCAAGTTGACTTGGGTCCTTGCATACCTGGTTCCAGCTAAACTGCAGAGAACAAACAGAGAAATATCCTGAGCACACAGTAAATACCACAAAATCGCTTGCAATGCATGATGCTTGTTACTGATCCGTGGTGAAGAGGTACATGATCTGAAGGCTGAAACAAATATCACTGATACTGTGAAACTGTGGAGTGGGKTAAGGCAGTCTGGGTTGGGAGGAGAGTGTCGGATATTGGTGGAGGAAAGAGGCCATGCAGASATGCAGCGGGACCAAACCACACGTGGTAGAGGCAGGATTGATTTCCTGCAGAAGTATTGCTCTGTTTGACACATAAAGCCAAATCTTGGGTCATTTTCTCTGAAGGAGCAACCTAATGATTTGGAAATAGAGGTTTACAGGTGTGAATCTCACYGTTTTAGATGTGGGGCTCAGCCGTGTGTTTTCTGCCATAGAAGATTTCCCTTAATTTCTTAAGGCCGATTAAGGTCTTAATTCCTATTTTCTCTCATCTTTCAGACTTAGCAAATACTATTTTCGTGCACCAGAACAACAACAAAAAAGAAACACTTGACATTGCAGCATGAAATTACATTAAAAAAAACCAAACAAAAAACACCTGTATATGGATAATTTGTGAAAAGAGCTGAGAACGGGCACTGCCTGAAGTGTGGATAAAAAAGGTTGCAGTCTAATCAGCACAGACACTGAGATTTTGCTAAGGTTTGGTTACCACATGTCATATTTGGCTTCAAGGAAAAAAATATATCTGAGCTTKTCATTTTTATTTGTTCAGTTCCATTTTTTTTTTCTTTTTGCTTGGTCTTCATGTCAAGGCTACATAYGTCCTTATATATCCTTACATTATTCTTTATTTTCTTTGTGGAAACCTTCCTCTTAAATCACAATATCAAAGAATGCACTTAGTGCYTATGACTGTTTCACACTGAATAACAGGAAAATACTCAGGGCTGAATCTCAAAAAGCCTACAATAGGAGGTCTTTTGAAATCGAAACCTCTGCATTTTCATTCCAGACAGACATGATGAAAAAAAAGTYTCTCTTAATCTGAAGGAAAAAGGAGAGATGGGAGGTTTTCAGAGCACAAATGAGAGAACACTTTTACTTAGAGTATTTTGAGAGGGATTCAAAATACTCTATTGAGGATTTTCAGTTGGCAAAGCATAGGGCCAAACTTGTAGTTGTGTGTATAACTAGAAGAATTCATAATAGGTGTCATCTCAGTGAATGCTGGTAATAATGATGTTTGTGAGAGAGAAAAGAATGGTAAAATGATTCTTTTTGACATCTATTTTAAAGGATATTATGAGATGAAGAATACATAGTCTCTAGAAAATACAAAACCAGAAAATGAAAAAAAAATCCTATAGAATGAATGGTAATAATTGGGTTTTTTTATTGTAGAACTAGAGCTTTACCGACTCCTCGACTTTTCTTAAATGAAAAACTCTTTTGTTCTTATTTAAAGAATACTTATACATGTGATAGGATACTGTCTTAGAATATTTGAACACTTATCCTATTTAAAAWACTAATGTCCTTCTTCTAGAATTTCAAAGGTATATTTTATGYTTTACAGTTTGCTGGATTTTGCAGGGATTGCACCTAGGCTGAAATTTGTTCTGTAATAAGTTCCTCATTTTATTCAAATTTTGTTTTTGTTAATGATTTCTGGAAGACAGGATATGACTTCATTAATTTCAAACTTTTTGATTGGTGGAATTAGTAAGAAGAAAGTTAAATGAAATGAAATATAAARATGTATTAATCAAGGGGAAACAACTGCGTGTGATTAGTAATTATTCTTTGTAAGATTGCAGAATATTCCAATTGAAAAAAAAAAAGTTTTACTGATTTATAACAGTGAATTACCTTATCTAGAGGTGATTTTGGAATGGTGTTCTCCAAGTCAGTGCTMCCACTGAAGCCCTCCAAACAATGCACCTCTTGCTCACTCTTCTCTCCTGTTTCCCTCTCCCCCTGCCCTGGGATGGGGAGGAGAATTGGAGGCACAAAAGGTAAAAATCACTGGTTGAGACAAAAAAAAATTACTGGAAAGAGCAATGAGATAAGAAAATGAACAATAACAGCAAAAATATTGATAAAATACTGTACAAGAGAGGCAAATTCATGTATGAATGCTCACTATATGGAGCCCACAATGCCTAACTGCTCACTTCCCACTACTCGACCAGAAGGAACTCCTTCCCTCTTCCCCAGCACCGATGTCAGGTGGCACACAGTATTGCCTGGGTCTCAGCCATGCTGCTACTGATCACTGCAAAAATTAGACCTCTCTGGGCTGGAACCAGGACACGTGATAGTTTAATATATGATGAGTAAATTTTTGTTAAAGTTGTTAAAACAGAGGTCATATACTGTCTTAAAATTATTTTACAGACATGTAGTTCAAGTGCACGTGTTGAAAGATGTTGAAGCATTTTAGGTATTTAGTAGGTAATTGTCTTATTAGAAAKATTTAGTTTTAAATAACTTTATTGTGGATGTAAACATCTACCAAGATGTAAAGATAAATCTTGTGTTGCTATTCCAGACCTTTTTGCTCTGCGGTTCCTTTTCCAAGTCAATCCTTTGTGAGTAAATGAATATATAAAAATCAACATCAGATAAATAGYAAAAAGCATGGCTCACCCACTGATTTCAATTAGGTGAATGGCTCTGCTTCCAGGAGTGCTGCTTACGTTTCCTGGCACCAGTGTTTTTGCCTTTTTAATGATAAAAAAGATCAAGAACAGAAGAAGAGTCAACRGCTTTCTTGAAGTACAATACAGTCCCACTGTACAGTAAATGTTCATGTCTTGACTCCTTAGATCAAGATCCATTTTTGCCYCCTGCCTAATGCTGTTCTGTGCCTCTTTGTCATTGTCCCTGGGTAGAACAACCTGTCAGTCAGTTGAAAGTGCCCTTTGCATTGATAATATTATGTTGATTTATGATTCTTGTAACGTGAGTAGTCACCTTCTAAAAGAAATTCGGACAGASCTTTTCATTTGAAACTACACCTAGAAGTATTTCTTTTGAAAGTGCTATGGTTTAAAATCCCACACATCACTGTTTATGTGAGTTAGGCACAGGTTTACATGGTTCTGACTTTTAAATTAAACTAGTTCCTAGTATCACTGGAATGAACAGTATGCTGAGAAAATCATGACTATACAGCTGCAACTTCTTGTCTCTCTTAATGTAACTTTAGACTTGATTCATAACACAGTTTTCCCCCYAGAGACTCAAATGAAAGTTTCATTTTCAGTATAAATGTGCCTAACCAATGTTAGGCAATCATAAGTGGTGTGAATTATATTGATCTTAGATTTATAATCTGCCTGAACCTATCCCTGAAAATCATCTGGCTATTTGTAAGGAATATCTTTGAAACTTTAGAAGACTTATGCAGTCATTAAATTCTCATCATATGCACGCATTTAATAGGATTTTTTTGTTGCTAATCTCAGCTCGGCAGAYTTAGTACTTCCCTTGTTGCCACTATAATTTATGTGTAATCATAATTTGACAACCTTAGTCTAAAGCTGCACTCTGTCCTCCAAGGAAATTTAATACCTTCTGCTCTGTACACTCATAGCATTTATCACTTTAACAATGGGTGTATATGACCCTGTTCATTTACCCTCCAATGTGTGCAAGGAGTTGCTTCAGAACAACCAGGTAACCAATATAATATTTCAGTGATCGTTTGTAGCTGTTGACTGGCATACAGGGTGGTGTTGTTCTTTTCAAACTGAGTTAAATTTTCACAGAATTTATTATTTTGGTGGGTTTTTTTACCTTGCTTTCTGTTATGTTGTTGTACTGCCAACAAAAAGTAAACGATGAGCATACACAACTGTCATGCTTTTACAAATGTACAAGCCTGATCTAAAAGTTTTCTATCTCTTGGGAAGTGCAGCTAAGAATTGTCCCGAGGCACACAGATAGATTTTTTTACTACCAGACAGGCATTTTGTATTCGTTGTCAGTTTCCACTTCTTCTGTTGATCATCCTGTTCTGTCATGGTTATTCCCTATCAGCCAAATGCCCACCCGGCTGCTAACACTCATCCTCCCTCATCCGGGAGACAGGGGAAGGAAGCAGGATGRAAAATCTCATGGGCTTTCCCACCTCTCAGCCCTGCTGAACTCAGATTTCTCCACCCCCAGCTSAAGTGGCACGGGGAGAATGGGGAGGGTCAGCATTATTCCACAGCAGCTTCTTGCTGAGTCTTATCTTCTCACAGTCACTCTGCTCCACCACGGACCCACAGTGGCTGCAGTGTGAATACCTGCTCCAGCTTCTGCTGTGCTGCCTCCTCCTCATCCTCTGCTTCTTCTGACCTTGCAGCTGTTTTTTTTTTTTTACTTTTTTGGTTCTC
>NW_026623480.1:1033933-1127902 GCF_030028575.1 Malurus melanocephalus
AAGGAAGGAAGGAAGGAAGGAAGGAAGGAAGGAAGGAAGGAAGGAAGGAAGGAAGGAAGGAAGGAAGGAAGGAAGGAAGGAAGGAAGGAAGGAAGATAGATAATTCTCTTTCAGGTCTCTGCAGCTGGAGCAGCAGATAGACTGTATTAAGAGTCAGTCACATCACCTTCATACTTACAGAAATTTCCAGATGTTCTCCTTTCCTGGTTTCATCAGCCTTTGCCCCTTTGTAGTTTTGTGAAAGACTCAAGTACAGTGAGAACATTAGATACTTCAGTATGTCTGCACCATGCTTTCAAGCTCTAAAGACTTAGATACTACGGCAAAACAAAAAAAAAGTGGCATACTAAGTCCCTTGTCTACAAAGGTCTTTTCAGCCAGTTCCCGGCACAAATCAACTCARTGTGACCAAAATTCTATTGAAGTTTTATTTAGTTTGTATTTCAACTAACACTTAATTGCTMATTTAGTTTGTGATTAATGCAGATATGAACGTGCGGCTGTTGCTCTGTCATTTCAGTGACGTGTTTTGCAGCTGGTGTGGATTTTTGTAGGAGGTAGTTTAAAGTAGAAGGCTGGGCTTGAGGCAGTGAAGCACATAGGCACATGCATCTGAAGTAAATCTCCAGATCACAAGCACATATCCAAAACTGCAGCAGCAACATTCACCAGTTCAATTTTTACCTGAATAAATTGAAATAAGCCCAAAAAGTTCCGTTTCTCTGAAAAAAGTTCCGTTTCCGTTTCTCTGAAAACTTCCATGTACCATGTTATCTTTCTGTCTTCACTTCTACAGAGGAAGTCAGAAATAAATGATACTGGTAAGGCTTCCTAGGCATGAAAACAAAAAGATTCAGAATTATATTTTGGGTTTTTTAAACTGTGCATTTTCTTTATGGCTTAAGGTCAGGAGGTACTTACTTGCTGTAGTTGTGTAAGATATGACCACTGTCTTTATACAATCAAAGAAATACTTGATTCTGTCATCACTGATTGTCATTTCCCTTTGAGAACATTACTGAGACCCCAGTGGCAGATTTTAAAAATAATATCCCCACTTAGCACACTCGCTGCTGACTTTGATGATGTCTGATTACACTGACTGCTGGCTTTTGTTTTAGCAGTGAGTTGTGATTGCAGTGTTTTGCTACAAACTGCACCAAATTATCATGAAAAGGATTGGCCACCTTATCAGGTGCTGAGTGACTCTTGCTGATCTCAGTGTTAAAATCACTGGGACMATGAGTGAAATTGAATTTGCTCCCATCCCATCTGGTAAACAGAAAAAAATTATGACTAGAAAATACCATTACTTTTATCCAAGAGTCAAGGGTGTCTGTTTGGTTCGGTATTAACTATAAATCACCTTTGTGCGCCATGGACCTTTCAAATTAYATTTGTGAACACTTAATTGCTTTCTTCTCCGTGTTCCTGGCAGTTGCACTTTGTATCCTTTTATTAAAGTGAATTATGCCTCTTGTCAAGGAGGCAACTGTTTGCAGGAGATAAAGTGCAGAGGCACAAACATTCTGGCTGCTGAACTTTTTGTGCATGAAATGTTTCTTTGTCCTATTTTTAGGTATTTTTAATATATTTTAAAGCAGGCAAGACAAACAGAAATGGAAACAATAAATAAAACAAGCAAACAAAGAAAACCCTGAGACATTTCTGATGAATACAGCTGAAAATTCTAGTAAGTGAAAATGTGATTTCAAAGAAAATTGAGCTCTGCATTTTAAAAAGCCACTTCTCCTAGAGTGAATACAGGTTGTGTATTATAACATTTACAAGAAGTGCTGTGGGCTTATTTTAGTCTGTGAAGGATCACTGTTTCATAGAGTTTATTTCCTGGCAGTGTGATTTACAAAAAACAAATTTTGTGGTTACTTTATTACCGGTATACTTACGCACTTCTCTGAAGCAGCGAATAATCTTTCAGTTAGTCATAAAAATAAGCTTAGGGCTAAAGAGTGAAACATATATTTTTAGGCACAAACATTTTGGTTATGTGCAGAAATCTTTAAATTTAGCTGTGAAATTGGGCTGTGGGGTTGTTAACTTTCATTTATTGGATTGGGAAAATCCATATATTACATCTTTCTCATTAATTACAGCACTTATAAAATGACAAAAAATCAGATCCTTAGAGACTTTAAATCATATAAGATATTTATCATTTGTTGTATAGAACGAATGCACTGATACCCAGTCTTCTCCAGTGAGGGAGGTGGAGGGGTGAAAGGGAAAGGAGGCTTGCAATAATTTCCTACTGTGTTCATTTAACTTTATGATGKTTCCTCTCAGGAGACCATAATGAAAAGATAAGAGACTAATGATCCATAAATTTAACAGAACCCAGATTGAACAATCTTTCAGTCTGACAAAATTAATTAACATTAAGACACATTTTCTTGAGATGAGAATGTATGTATGTGTGAAATCAATCCACAAGGTAAGAACAATTGTTAACTTTTCCAAAAGTTTGCTYTTAGACTGTCACTTTAACCTTTCAAATCTGACTCCTTTCTACTTTCACAATCTGAATTTGATATTTTCAGTTTCATTCATGCTTTGTTTTAAAAAATTCAGCTGTCACTGCTCATACTTCATATTTGATCTGTTACTTGGATATACTGTCACAACTGCTTATTTAAGGGACAAAATGAAGGATTTTTAAAATTATTTCTTTTATTCTGATTATGTCTCTAGTATCAACATAACCAAAGTCTTGTATTTACTTGTGGTGAACTGAAACCAATCACCACCAACTTGTGGTGAACTGAACCATAACTTAAACACAGATTGATATCAAGTCCCATCCCAGTACAGACAGCTTCAATTCTTGTATGGAGCATTTTGAAGCCGAATGGAATGGCCTTGTCAACAACTCTCCCAAAGACTCTGTCATTTCATGGTGTGGACATCCTCACTAGTGAGTGTGAGGATATATTCAGAATTAAGTTCTAAAATTATTTTTAAAGGAAGTGAAATTTTGCTCTCTCATTATAGTGAGTTGCTGACACAAACAAGCATAGGCAGACCAGCTGAAAGCTTGAGTTGCTCCATTGAGACTGATCTTGACAATGTTTACCCATAAATACAGTCTGACCCTATCTCATTATGATACACACATCTGCATAAAATCAAGGTAATTATTGGTAACATTTGCTTCAGTTATACCAAGGCCTGTGTGCAATAATACAATTTGTGCTTGTACTGTAAGTGATCATACCCTCTTTACTTAGGAAAGTATTTAATGAATTCTATTGATATTAATGAATTCTTGAGGATTTGCTTTAGGTTTGGGCATATATGAGCTGAACTGTCTTGTCTCATTCACAGGTGGCTTGTTCATACTTGCTGAGCTGTATTTCTGCTCTTTTATATGTCTGTGCATGCTGTAATCGGATTTCTGATGGCAATGCAGAATAGATCTGTATTCTTTTCTGCTTGTGATTTTGATGGTTTGTTTACATCTTTTTCTCTATGAAAGAAAAACTAAGAGACTRTAAAAGTTGTGTATTATACAGATGACAGACACAAATTACACMGACAGGAATTTTGTTTAACAGACTTAATAATTCTAACTTCATCAATCAATAAGAGTTATGAATATATTGTGCAGTCCTCTGATTTTTTTCTTCCATTTTRTTTTGTTTTTCTGCTACCTACTGTGCTGCATGGCAGAAAACACATGAAATTCTGATTCTGTCCTTGCTTTCATGCCTTTTTTTTGCTTGGTTTCTAAGGAGCAATTTCTTTCAGAAAGAAGCAGTTCATTTTGCTGTGTAAATTCACAGTATCTTATCAACATTTTGCTTATTCTCTCATCACTTTTCAATGTGACAGCACTCAATACACRTGCTGGAAGCAGTGCTCTTCATAATCATTCCCTCTTCACTGAAAGTCATTAAGTCTACATTGTCAAATCTTACCTTGATTACAAATGTACATATTTTCCATACTGCTAATATAAAATAAATGTCATGTATTTTTATTTGCAGCTCTAGCAAAGTGGTTGATATTAAGGAACTATTAAGGAAACCTGAATCCCAGATCATTATTCATTCAACAGTCAAAAAAAGCATCTGTGCATTAGATGCTATTAGCACATGCAGAATGCCAGATATAATGATCCCATTAAATCAGACTTGATTAATAGTTTATAAAGACTGAATTTATGTTATTTTTGGAAATACAGTTTATATTATCCATTTGCATTATTTTTTGGAAATACTGTGTCAGTGAAGAACAGCCTGAAGGCTTCCTTGGCAAGTGTGTCATCTATTCTGAGCCACTTTCACCTAGACCAGAGAGGGGGAAGGTCATTATATGGAGAGGGCTGGATTTCTCCAAGCTCGCATGTACAGAAATATGCTTTTATTACTTTTTTATCACCACATTAACTGTTCTATGTACTTAACACTTCCTTAAGGATTCAGCAAAAGTTTCTACTTTCTCTGATTGTCAGAAAAGAATGTTATTGTGCTTATAGTTTTAGGAGTGCTCTATTAAGTTAATTGCAGACTTGTCCTATGCCACTTGTAGGATTGAAATGGAAGAACTTGATATCAAATGGACTTAGTCTAGTGGGCATTTTCTTTTGCTGCTTGGTCTGCAACAATGTCTTTGTCACTATCTTGAGTTTTCCCTTGCTCCTACAGAATTCCCTAACCTGAGCTCTTGTTTATGATAAGTGGCTAAACTTCCAGGGCTGCCAAGATTGACAGAATAATATCCTGGGTTTCTCACGGGGCTAAAATTGCCTTTGCCTTTACTGACCCAGCAAGTCACTTGGTGGCTTTCCAATACACCTTGGTTCAGATGAGTTGCTCAGAAAAAGAGAAGGCTTGGTACCTGTTTTTGCTCTGCCAGCCTTGGCCATTGCTTCATCCTCCTTTGCTATAGCTACAGCTTTGCTTGGCTCTGGTTCTGTGTTAGATGAGGAGTGTGCAGAGCTTTGAGTTCTCTCCAGAGCATGGTAAAACCTTTATCAAATAATCCTTCATTTTATGGATTGGTGTGAAGGATTAACATTATCAAAGGTCTCATCTCTTCTAATCACAGCAGGGAACATTTCCACCCTCCCCCCAGCAGTAGAAGAAATTGTAATTCCTGTATTTGGGAAATTATAGCTAATATATACTCTGTTTCTTCAAAGGAGATCTTTATCTTCAAGCTTAAACCACACACAAAGATTATCTCTTTTGTCATTTTACAGGAGTTGTAGCCTCAAATACCTGAAGAAGTTTCTCAGGTTTTTTAATTCAAACTTCCTTTACAAATGTTAAACCCTTAGTCTTCCAACATACATTACATATTTTCTCATATCCTGATATGATGGAAATGGTTTTTCTTGTTTAGTTATTTATTTCAGCTTTTTATTGTCCTGAAAGAAGTTGCTGTTAGGAGCCACTGGAAATTTAAACAAAGATGCAGTTCATAAAAAAACAGTGGATGGACACTCTCGTCAAGGGGAAAGACTGTTTCAGCAGACAACACAACCCTGACTGTTTTAAGCACAAGTCCTTCAGGAGAACTCTTACTTTTGCTCACTGAACCACAAAATTGAAGTACCATGGAAGAAATCCAGACAYGCAGCAATGCCAAAATATGTATCACACTATACTGAAAGGCTTCAAAATTACTGTATTTACACAAGGGTATTACTGACAGAATAAATGAAAATTTTATGGTCTAAGAAAGGAAACACAATTTTAGTTAACTAGCATTTTTCTACTGCTCTAAAGCTTTTATTGGGTGCAGAGGGAATTTGTACTCAGTGAAGTAGATCAGTGAAATGATAATTTGTCTTTGAATGGAGTACTTTTATCCCATTAATTTCAGCCATTATGGTGTGAGATAAGATGTAAGCCAGTGACTAACTGAAAATTAAGGCCCCAAAAAAGAGGCAACGAAACAAAAAAGTACCTTATGCAGTATTACACAAAGCACATGCTGAAATTAATTTTAACTCAAACTTTTATTGTAGCCACTTTTAACCTCCATTTTTTATGCACTTAATCATGCCTACTGCTGCTATATTTAAATAAATTCCGTTTATTCATCAGATCTCCTTTTATGGATCTTTGATTAAAATCCTTTCTTGTTGCAGTTGAGAAAAAGGGCATTGCAGCGGAGATATGCCTCAGGTGAATGTATGGCATTGAAAATTATCCTTCCTGATATACTTCAAATGAAGGAATCATTTAACATATTGCAGAAGAAGCATAACAGAATACTTTAGCTCATGTTGTTTTCAAAATTAATCTGACATTGAATGTTCTTTATTATCAATTAGAATGTATGTTCAAAAAAGTGCGATTATTATGTTGTTTTGAAAGTACATTTCAGAGTAACAAGAAAAGAGGAAAGGATCATAGACATATGTTGTCAGAAGGAATCTCCAGAGTTCAAGACATTTCATTCCATCTATTGCACTGAAGCTGGATCATGTAAAACTACCATATGCTTGTCTAATCTGTTCTGAAGAGCAGTGAAGAATGGTTCATCACATCCTTGGGTAGCCTGTTGAAGTGCCTCATTACTCTTCATTAGAACACTTTTACTGCTCTAAATCTAAAGTCTTTGCTGTTTTCTTCTTGCCCTTCCCCTCATATGTGTGAAGAATAAACCATCTTCCTTTTTTTTCTAAATGCTTTTAAAATAATGTTTTCCACTAGCCAGGCTGTTCTTTTTTTTTTTTACTAAACATATCTTCTGATTTTCTCCTAAGTCATGCTTTCTAAAATGCTCTGCATGTCTGCATTTTGTCCCATTTTCCCCTCTGGAATCTGCAGTTTGCCAGCACCATTCTTAAGATATCCAAAATGAGCCTGAATCCTTCAGGAGCTCTGTAGTGGCAGTGAACTGGTCCTTGTTCAATGTAGGACCTCTTAGSACACATCCTGAACGAGACCTGTCCTTACAACAGCATTCCCTTATGAATTTATGKCATGCCTTTGATCTTTCTATGCCCTTAATATATTTTATTCCTGACTGATTTTTTGCCACTGGGAATGATGAATTCAGCTGAGTTGTGGCTGTTATCCTCCTCGAGTACTTTCTGCTAGATTTTTGAATTCATCCTGTTGAGCAATCTTCTTACTATTGCCCAGCTAAAATTTCCCAGTAGTTTTGATCTGAAAAAGTAACAGTTATTCTTTACTAATCCTTTGGAGATTGCAAGTAAATCTTTCCATCTGAAAAGGTGAGCAAATTCATTCTAAGCTTTTAGAGGCCCATCCTGGGATGTCCACCCTTAATGCCACAATTCCACCCAGAGATATCTTTGTTTTGCTTCTTTCCGTAGTCTGGCAGATCAAAATTCTACACAAGGACTCTACAGGTTCTGCTGTAATGGAAACACTAAGAAAAAAAGTACTTTAGAATAAAACAAGTTTCCAAGTTCTATGTTTTTCAGGTTGTATCAGGTTTATTCTCCACTGTCACCCATGAAATTTATTGTTAAAGAGTGATCATTAGTCATGGATGCTCCAGGCAGCATTTCCATCTGCTYACCAGATCTTCCCTCTGGTATTGTTAGTTAGCTAAAATATATCATAACATCATCACCCTCCTCATGTTGCAAGAGGATTATATTTAATGCTCCCTGTGTAGTTTTAATATTCACCGGTGGACAACTTGAGGATAGAAAAATCCAAGGCAAAGCTGGGTTCTGGGAGCTACCTGGCTGTGCATRTGGACACTTCTAATCAGGCAAATGCACCTTGCTTGCAGGCATGCAGAAGGCAAAGCAGAAATAAGAGGGATTCTTGCCCTCTCCTCAGCCATTCATTCCTTTTTTTCCCTGCCTGAATTGCCTGTTGCTCCTCCTTTGCAGACTGACAAGCTCATTGTGTGTGTTTGCAGCTCCTAAAGGCATAAACTTCTCATAGAGACTGCAGCTTAAGCAGAAGTTGGAAAGCTATTTTAAATTGATAATAAAAAGATAAATRTATGATCACTTGTTAAAGTGATAATCAGGAAACATTATTAGCACTAATGCACATTATCACAAAAGCTAAGTCAAATCAGCTTTTAAATCAGCTTTTAGATATATACTTAAATTAATATTTTAGAAATTTTCTGAACCTGGACTATGTTTTTGATGGGAAACCCTGTGAGATTGCCAAACTAAAAATATATCTAAGAGGCCCAGAATTGTTGTGGAAACAGTACTGCTGCAAGGAACACAGAACACTCCACAGAATGTTCTAGAGAGATCTACAGAGTTTGTAGAGGGCAGCCCAGAGTAGGCTTTTCAACAGAAGTGTGCACATGCAGCTGCAATTTGACTATATCACTCTATGCAAGAGGCTGAAGCCATACTATGGGTTTTACAAGCAAAACCATTTGCGTGCAGGATCAGCACTGAATGAATTATTTACTTCTTCTGAGGAAGAAAGAGAATTATAATGGAATCATTGATACAGTCTTGGGAAAGGCTTTATTTTGTTTTGTTCTCTTTTTCTCCAATAGCTCGTAAATATATTCAAGATGTATGATTTCCAGGAAAACAATTGAAAGGAGATTAAAGAAGAAAGGAAGAAGAATTGCTCTTGTCACAGCAGTAAAAATACAATGGTGTGGTGTAACCACTACAAAGAGTAATAATATAAAGCCCAATTCAGAAACATGTTTTTTGTTGGGTTTTTTTTTTTTTTTTGCAAATGAGGAAAGAACAATAGCCTTATTAAATGCTTTACACTSAGTTTCAAAGAACTTTACAAATTGTCCTGCAAAAGTAGAATACTACTAGGCTAAATCTTGTATTCAGAGTTAATTGACTGGGAATTAGAATCTTCTGGAAAAAGAAGTAAGGGCACAGAACCAAAGAGAAGATATTATACTGCAGGATCTTTTGTTGTAAGGCAGAAATGAGTGTAACTTATTTTTGGTGATGGTAGCATACGTGGTTTACAGTCAAAAAGGAAGAACCTGTAGGCTGTTTATCCTATCACATAGAGTTCAGTCTATTTTATTCAGGATCTCTGAAATGGATTAGCTTTTCTAATGCCTCTCTGATCCTCACAAACAGATGAGGGGAGTAGAGGCAGTATAGGAGGACATTAATGTGTAAAGACATTAGGTCTCCTTTTTTTTTAACACACATCCACTAAGAATATCTCAAGTCTTTCAATTCTTTTCATTATTTTTCTTTTTTTTTTTTTTATTTTTTCCCTTTCGTTTTACACCAGCTGCAAACTGTGACAGTGAAACATTTCCATAAATTCCTAGTTTGAGTGCCTTGGTCCACTTCTTGTTAGACCTGACTGTCTGTATGAGGTTGTGGAAGTGTCAAAACACAGTTCTTGTTCTTAACCCCGCCATCCCTAAGAAAAGAAAGAAGAAGAAAAAAAAAAAAACTGCACAGGAAAAGTGACCTGGGTGACTCTCACCATCTTTCAGGGAACTGAAGTAGTTCCTTTGGCACTATTGAGAAAGAAAGCAGTCTGATCAATGGAAAAGATCATTACAGATTCAGTTACCATGATGCCTTACAGTACATCCAACTTCTACGACCCTGCTGCTGAAAAGTCAGAAAGGTTTATGTGGGACCTTGTGTGTGGCCTTTTATATCCTCCCTTCTGTTCAGGACTTGCTTTCCATCCATTTCTCTTATCTGATGAAACAAGTGGATACAATTACCTACTAGCAAAACAAAATTAATGATGAATAGCCATTAAGGGAAAAAGCAAATGACAAAAAATATGAAGAAAATGAAGAAAATTATGAAGAAAAAACCAACCTCCTAAATCCTATACTAAAACAAATGTTCTTATTGCTTTGATATAACTACTGCAGTTAGCTGACCTCTTAAAATTAAGAAGAAGCATGTTCCATGCTTGACTTAAAAAAACCATTTGTTATAAACTGAATAGGGTGGTAAATATGTGAGTACATTGTTACAATGAATTACACAATGTTTAATGTTTTTCAAAAATGAGGAAGAAAGACATTTTGCTTACATGCTTCATGCTTTCTTAAAGAAAAAAAGACAACTAAAAAATTAAAGAAATCTCTCCTTCTCCAAAAATGATGTCATGACTACATGACTGGAACAAAATTTGTACTATGYAGATAAAARATGGGGTGGATAGGGAYGTGAAACTACAATTTATACAGTCAWTGCYAGATATATTTTCCWAATTCCACTTAGTCCTTACTARTAAYGCTCTTTGTCCTTAATATTTTCTCTCAATACCTGTCAACAAGTAATATTGCAKATATAACTGTTTCCTATTTCTACTACAACTTAATTCAGAAATGTATATAGTCCATTATTTGTGGTCATCTCCTATGAATTGAAACTGTTTTAATGACTGCATTTTTCTTTCCCTTTTATACCAATTAACTTTTCACTATAACAGAGAAGTTAAGAGATGGCAATATGCCAATAATAATATGTACCTGGAAAACACAAATAGTATTTAAATACTGACTGTCAGCACTGTCCTGGGATTCTTTAGGATGAGTGTTTGCAGGTTGGAGCTGGTGATCCACCTTCTCTATTCAGCTCTGCTGAGACACATCTGGTGTGCYCAACCCAGCTCTGGGCTCCTCTGTAAAAATAAGATGTAGACTGTGCTGGGTCCAGTGCTGGGTCAAAAGGATAGTTAAGGAATTGCATTATCCCTTCTTATATAAGGAGAGGTTGAGAAAGATGGGCTTCCTCAGCCAAGAGATGGCTCAGTGGGGTCTGAGTGTTGTGTATAAACACTTTTATATTCAAACCAGTTGTTTTGTCTAGCTCACAATAATATTCATGCAAATATCCCATACAGCATCTTATTATTCATGTGTTCTACTTAATTGTCTTTTATTTTAAAATTTACAAGTGCTAAAAATTTGCAATTAGATGAGATTCTAAAACACATCTGCTGAGAATGGCTCAACAATCACAACACTCCTCTCCAGAAACTCAAGAAATGCAAGCCACTTCCTTCTGTGTGTTGCATACTACCCTGAGACCAGTAGGATGAACCAGTTCTTACTCCAGTCTTAAAATTAAAATGTGTACAAATTAGTTTCTGGTTTTGTGTTGTTTGTTAGTTTAGTTTTTGGTTTTACTATTTTTAATATTTTTAATGTTTTAATGTTTTTATTGTTAATGTTTTAATCTTCCTGGGAGAATGGTTATTGGTTTCTTTATTTGTTTAGTTATTGTTATTTTACTTTGYTTTTGCTAGCTTTTGCCTCTGGAATACCAATTTGGAACAGAAAAAGTTTAACTTAAGTGAGGCAAAGATATTTAGACGTAGCTTTCTTCTGTTCTCTTACAAGATTCTGGCATCCAATTCTTCACCTAACGAGTAAATATGAAGTAATGTGTCATCCCTGTGCAGATGCCTTAGATACAAATATTTCACTAGAATAAAGTAGAATGCTATTATCTATTTTATTTTATTAGCATGTAGGTCTACAATCATGGGGTTTTTTTTTGACCTTACTTTTTGAAAACATTTTTCTTTAAGCTCTTTTGTGTCGTTTTGAATGCCTCTGTTTTATGAAGTATAAAGGTACAGTGGCTTTCAAAAAATATAGAAGGRAGGTCTACACTCAAGTCACAGGTCAGAACTTTCATATAGCAAAGGATTAAGTAATTACTTTATTTGTGAAAGCTAGCACATCAAGCTGATGTCAGGCACTTTAAAACAGAACCTTATTTCATTATGCTGTGTTGTGCTTACTTATTTAATGCCAGAAATGTCGGACCCCTTAATTTAGCTGACAAAATGCACACAAATACTGAAGCATAAACATTTTATCATATAAATTACCGGTATGAGACGTGTGTAAAAATGGAACTAAATCAGGGCCTGAATAGCCTGGCTTGATCTCATCCCTCCCCAGCTTTTGCACTGCTTTGGCACAGCGGGCAGGAAGCAGAGCTGTGATCACAGTCTATCTTTGGGCTGTACCTGGATCCCAGCAGCACATCACCTCTTTGCTGAGCTGCTGGGAAAACTTCAGCTGGTTCTGTAAGAAGGTTCTGCACACAGGAAATGCTTCCAACAGACAGGAAATGAGCTCGTTGCTAATGGAGTTAAAAAAAATAGAAAAAAGGTCTGGGGTCACTTCTAGGAGGAGGRCTTTCTTGTCAAAGTTTGTGCATGGAAGGGATGATCCCATGGAAAGTAAAGAATTTTTGAAGCAGATTTCATTAATTTAATTTTCAGTGTCTATCTAGATTAGCCCTAAGCCTCTAATGAARGAAAATCAAAAGTAGCATTCTATGAGCTCAGTCACAGCTGTTGCAAAGTTATTTTTACGTTGAACTCCCAAAGTTATGGAGACAAAAGAGTCACAAAAAGTTTCGACTGACATAGAAGAGAAATGAGGTTTGTTGATGCTCCTAAGCCCAGCCACTGTGAAAAATTAACAGTTTCTTTTCCTTATGCTGAAGAGCATTACATTTGTTGGTATTTGTTCTACACATACACATGCATTCAAAAAGCTTTAGTATTTTATAAGAATTAATGATATTTTTAGAGCATTATTTGAAAACAAACATAAATGAGATGGAAATGGGCTGCCCCTACTGTCAGCTCTGTGCTGTGTGTGGCCCCAGAGTGCAGAAC
This sequence comes from Malurus melanocephalus, assembly GCF_030028575.1. Classification (NCBI taxonomy): domain Eukaryota; kingdom Metazoa; phylum Chordata; class Aves; order Passeriformes; family Maluridae; genus Malurus; species Malurus melanocephalus. The sequence continues at coordinate 1,046,518 of NW_026623480.1, forward strand.
GCAGCAAACCAGAGCTGATCCTGAGCTGGGCATCAGCACAGCTCCCATGGTTTGTTACAGAACCATCAACTCCTTCAGGAACCACTCTGAGCATGTAAACCAACCATATTAACACCTGATTGCATATTAATAACTAATTGTGTTTGATGTGGCATCCTACAGAGAACATCAGTCTGCTCTTTCTTTGTGTTAAAGTCACCACTTGGTGGCTGGGCTGGTTTCCAGACCACTGTTTCCTTTACACAGTTGTGGTCAATCTCCTGGGCACCTTCTWGTGTTCTTCTCGGGACACCAAGACTCTTTGCAGGATATCATGGCAGTACAGCAGTTCCTCCTCATTTCAGGAGTTGCTGCTGTGTACAGAGTCAAACAGGATTGCTTTCAAAGAGGATCTGTTTTCCACTCGGGTGTGGAATAGCTTTCCTCAGTAAAAGCTACCAACAGCTGAAACAGCAGTCTATTTTTTAAAGTATTTATGTTTCTCAGTACCTGGAAGCTTGGACAGTTTATGCTCATGCTTTTCAACTTGTTGTATCTCCAAAAGAAAGATATCAACTAAATTTCAGGGGAGACTGTAAAGTTTCCCAGGGTCTCTTCTTATTTTGATTTCACAAAAATACTGTAGAAATTACATGAATATAGAAAAACGCCAGAATTTGCTTTAGAGCCTACAAATATTAAGTATTTAATCAAACTTGTTTTTATGAGGATGTACTGAAAAGCTTTGTTGATTTAAAATATTGCATTGTCCTAGAGGCAAAGATATAGTAACTCTACCTCAGCCTTTCTTTTTATGAGCAATAATACAAGGCCAGCTCTCTGTTAAGTGTGTTTTCTTTAATTTGTGTCAAACTAATAGAAAGCTGAAAGGAAAATAAAAACATGAYTGCAAATTTGGCCAGAAAACTTTCCAGGTTAATAAAGAATGCAGTTCAGTAATTTGATATGATGGCAATAAAGTTCAGGAATTTTTGTAAATCTTAGCAGTGGATGCAATCTTTCTCTCAGTCCAGGAAAGCTGTAAAAGCAGATCCCATCACAGGCTACTTTCCTGACAAAGTACACTTGTGACACCAAGTTCATTTCACAGAAGGTGTTTGTTAACCGTAGCATTATKTTGAGAGAAAGTAAGTTTTCCTCTTTGTACTGAAACCCATGTTTCTGACATCTRAGTTAATCCTTTTATTCCCATAGTGACACTGAGACACAGTGAGAGACTTAGGGATGGATCTCTCTTTCCCAATAATCGATAACTTGGTCATCCAAAACCTAACTAAAGGCACCCCTCTTATAGGGTCCTGTATGGGTATTGACTGGCCAAGTTCCTCCCTGAAGCTGCCTGACCTCTTTCCTTGTGTGCGAAAACCTGCTCTCCTGTAAGGTTTTATCTACAGCTCACACCTCAGGCTGAGATTAGGTCTAGCCTGGAAAATCACAGGAAAAGAGACAAGCTGCAGGCAATGTGGCTTAATTCAAATATAACTGTATTAAAGCAATTGCCATGTCATGGAGACTAGAGGACAGCAGCCTTGAATCAATCAGTGAAGTCTTTTTTAACAGATATTAAAAGAAGGACTAAACATTTACTCTCTGTTGATATGATATGATATGATCATGGATACTTAAAAGATTTCTGCTGAAATTGTATTCACTTTTGGCCCATTAACAGACCAGATTTCTCCTCTGGGGAAGTACTTGCATTGGATTTCATAGGAAAAAAACCTAAAATTTCCCAAACAATCAATGTGTCAATCAGCAATTGCCTCCAGTGTTTGTCTTCTTTCTCCTTGGTAATACAAGAATTGTGGGGTGCTTTTCTCTCTGTGTCCTTTACTGCAGGCATTTCAGTCTAATCCAAGTATAATTCAGTATGTGTTTTTCTGATATTAATTTCTAGATAGCTGGCTGCATGCAGAGATTCTTTTTGAATGTCTAATTGCTATTTTTTTTCCTAATTTAGCTAGATATATGATTAAGCATAAACTCTTAACTATAACAAGCTGATTATTAAACTCAGGCACACCAGAAAAAGAAAATCTTATTATTTCATTCCATACTTCAAAATCAGTAAATTTCTTTTTTTCTGTCCATCAGTGGCTGAGACACAAGTTTAAGTCATCATGAACGAGCTTTGGCCCTATTATTCTGTAAATAGCAGAAAGTGTAATATACTTAAACAATTCTTTTTCTTTTGGCCTGCTGACTCTCTTCTGTCATCTGCAAATTTAATGAACACATAGCCTTGGAGTCCAATCTATGAGGAGCTCAGAAGGAAATTTAAACTACAGCRAGCACTAGGGGATAGAGAACAGTACTTTCAAGACCTTTTTGTAGCGGTACAATTGTTGTTTCTTCTCTGTCTCTTCTCTGTCCCTCTGTTGTTTCTTCTCTTCTTTTCTGTCACCAGAAAACTTTGCTCCCTAAAAGAAAACAATATTTGGCTACTGGTAAATTTGCTGGTAAATCTGAACACCTGTATTGCCAACAGTTTTTTCCATTCAGTGGSAAATACCTGCCTCTAACAATATCTCAGGTTGGGTTATGCTTCTTGAAGGCACTTTGCTTTCAAGTCAATAGGAGTAGAGGTGCTAAGACACATTAAAATGCCATACTGATGCTTCATTACCAGCCATTCTCACCATTAGCACATGGTTATTATATTTTGTATATRCATGATTCTAYTCATATATCTGCCAAACCTGACACRCCACCATTCTGCCTTTAATTGTTGTTAATTATTTGAGAGGTACTCTAGTTGGAGAACGAGAGCGAGAGTGGAARAAAATAGATTCTCTCACACTTCCACATTATGTCTTTTCCCCTGCAGGTTTTTTTCTCCTTTTGCATGCTTTTAACATCTAGAATTTCTTGAATTATATTCCTGGAAATTAATTGAAAAATTGTAATGACATAAATAAGAGTTTTCTGCTGATTCATCTAAGCTTGTCAGAGCCAAACACTCTTAAAATATTTTTGATGGTTTTCTTCCAATTGCATTGATTTGGGGATTCTTTAAAAATATTCAACAAAAAAGTGCTGTTAATCAGGGGAACAGTGAAACAATATGTGACATTTCACTCAGCAGCCATGTTTTACACTCAACAATCAATCCAGAATGTTTTGCTTACCCCATAGCTATGATAGCTATAAACAACTAAGTGGGATGATAAATTAAATGTAAGAAAGACGCTGTTTTGTTTCTCATGGGAAAGATTCTCTAAAACATTCTAATCCTCTATGAGTCTGTTCAGCTCCAGTGCCATCTTCACCTCGAGAATCAGTATTCTCGCTGCTCTGTCAGATGTTGTGTACATTTAGGAGGGTGTTCCACTAGGGTTGTTTTATCACAAACTGCCTTTTACAGCCCTCTCTGTTGTGAAACCCCATAAGCCCCACACAGTTCTCCCTCCACATTGCACTGCTTGAGGAGGTTTTATTGTCAGATCTCTTTCTCTCTACTTTCTGCTGCCAAAAAATAATGCTGAAAATTGCATTTTGGATGTCCACCTTCTTTTAACAYTAAAATATAATATAAAAATCTGTCAGTGCCTGAAACTGTTATTTATCTGGGTTTTTTTTTTTTTTTTTCAGTAGTCTGTCTTCTACAAAAACACCTGTTTCTATATAAAGGACAATTTTTCAGCATGTCCAGGCAAGGTAAATGACAGTAAAAATTGAACTCGAAAAACATCTAGTTTTCTTTTCTAAATCTAGTTTTAATTTGGCCATTTGCATCATTGTTTTCATTCAGGTGCTCCTGTGTCACTTCCAAGGCATGACAAGAGAGTCATCTCTTGTATTTACSTTTGAAAGGAATCTGTGCTATGGAAGTATCATGCTCTTATATTGACCATTTTTACATTCACACATTTTAACATCACACACTTTTTTAAGACTTACAAGCAATTTTCTGCCTCTCCTCTTCTACTACTCTCATGTTCATTGATGCAATTAGAAAGGACTAATTCCCATATCTTCAGAATCCAAAACTGAAGAGGGAAGTGGAAATGAMTGGATGCCAGGCACAAATAAAAAGAAAAAGGGAAATCTCTTGTGCTGAACACAGAGGTTCTGCAGTTCCTGCCCAAAACCAGGGCTTTCTCAAACTCTACTTCCAGTTAATCATCAAAAAACTGCACTAGATTTTATAGAAGATAAGGAGCAATGGATAATATTTTTAGTGGAAGGAAGTCCTGTGAGAAGTGTGAAATGAGATGCAATTTATAGTGTGGTTGTAGTGAAATTAYCTAGGTGATTTTAATCTAAAGCAGAATTATTTCTGAAAAAGCAAGAGAACACAATATATCAATACTAAGAGTGGTTATGTTTTTTTAGAGCATTCTTAATTTTTTAAAAATAAAATWTTGGAAAGCTATGCAAATGTAGAGGTCTTATTACAGTGGTACTGCATCATATGACATTAAACTTCCGAATTCAGGTTTTCATTACAGTTGTTTACACCATTATTTTGAGTGGTTTATAATTCATTAGTACAAATTCAAGGCAGGCTAAATTGTACCATACAACTTTCTAACCCACAGGAAACATTTCTTCTAGTAGATTGCTTTTATTAAGKWMCMRKAMCMWTKYYWWTTTWTKTKKAMWMTGRWSYYKSWWRMTSWTTKYTYWYYTTTWWKWYMTWKWARMYWTWWWWWMWWWAWAYWKYARAAAAGRCARARAAASWTMMWKMWAAWWMCWTCWAMWMWSWTYWMYYYYWTWKYYKWTSTWRKMKWAKRMARKRKYWSMMWWGMKKWTTYKKGAAKAYWYTMKAARWCMYTCTWAAKYYCKMWWWWGWWRYRMYTTRWWWTRKRWWAWYTRRAAMAASWRMWRMAARAASWAARAAAAARRRRAAAARMCCTCTAAACCCTCAWTCARCYAACCAAAMYCAAGAARAGAARTAAAYTTGKTAAGTGGARATTAWTTAAATTTCTCTTTTAAGTTATCRGATCCTCCAGATKAATCCACTCCCCTTGTTGCAGAATTCACACAGGCAGGTACAAGAAACACGACCTCCACATTACCCTGATGAGGCATTTCATTGCAGGGCTCCTCTACTCCCATCTAGTTTACATGTTTGCACTTTATTTGTATGAAAATGAGGAGTTGCAGAGATGGAATGGAAGTCTGGGCCACCACCAGTCCTTTAGAATAGGTTGAAATCCCATGGTTTTGAGAGTGCTTGGACCAGACAACATGGATCTGCTCCTGGATACGATGTTAGAGATGTCACTTACAACATGGAGTTTTTATTGGATACGTGAAAAAAAACCCCATCCAACTGCTGTGAATAATTAGGGTTAAATTGTTATATTGTTATGAATAAAATATATGTGCGTATCAATGGCATTCACCCTCTTAAAGAAGAAATCACTTGTACGACATTAGAAAGAGCAGTTTGGTTCACCCTGCRTGCCCGTTACCAGAATGTCATCCAAAGCAGATGCATTTTGCATTGTAATCTGAGAGTAATTAGGCTCAGTAATGAACACAGAGCAGTGTAACAGCTTTCCCTCCTGGGCCCCATCAGCCATGGTGTTTCCTCTCAGCACAGCTGCCACGATCACAAACAGAAAGGAATAATTCTTGTGATGCATCAGTCAAGCATTTTCATTGCTAGGAAGTCTCAAAGTCAATAACACATAGTCTGAATTGGATTTAAACTCYAAGGCGGGATTTATGCCAAGTGGCTTTTTTAAAATACAAAACTTTAAAAGTCATGCTACAGTTCATCAYTTCTTGTTGCAATGAGCTACATGTTTATGTTTCTCAGGAACCGGAGCTCACGGAAGAAATGGAATTTAAAATGGCAATTGTAAATGGCCTCATGGAAAGAAAAATAGTTTTAGGAAGAAGTAAAAATGATGAGTATGCATACTCTTAGCAGTGTAAAACTGCTAAGCTAACAGTAAAACTTGTTATCACAGCTCTGGTTTATGACAACATGACTGATGCTGCAAGAATAACATTTAGTTCTCATCTTTGTACAGTTTACGGAGATTATGGTGTTAATGAATATCAAAACACTACTTTCCTCTCCTATACTGTGGTCTCAAAATGCGTCATAAAAGAYCTACAAAGAACATAGGGGTGTCTGTAACATGATGGGAATAATATAYGCACTAYTTCATAATTATTTSGGAATAGCAAATAGAACTTCTGCAYTAGTTGCTGGCATAGCAAAAAGGCCCTGCCTGTTGTAATGACTGTAGAATACTGAAGTGAAGATTAAAATTTCTTTACTGCAACCCCTTGAACTAATGTAGTATTCCAGTTTCTTTTGGTTTCCTGGGTGGTTTTTTTTTTTTTTTTTTTTTTTTTTTTTTTTTTTTTTTTTTTTTATTAAATGTGAATTTCTCCCCTGCTGCATCTGTTTCTCCTTCATTCTTAGTTTGACTCCTTTTTCTCTGCTGCCTGTTTAAATTCAAGCTGGAGTCATGCTATGATAGATCTCACACTGAAGTGATTCCCTGCACCATTTTGACTAAGTGATAGTGACATGAATTACCTAGTGCCAATAACTTTTATTCTTATTTACCTTATGACTGTTTCTCCAGCTGAGCAGAGTAAACCTTTATGCAATAGAGAACAAGGCCCAGTGAATTGCTTTAAAATTGAATTCCAAACATTTCAGTATGACTTGGTCAGTCTGCTATCTGTGCCTGTCATTTAGCACAAATCCCTGTCATATCCTTTCTCCTTCTTGGTGCCTCTTATGGTTATTTTTAATTAAAGGTTGCACTTTGTATAATGTTTCAAATATTTTATTTGTGGACCAAGGAACACTGCAAARCTGAGTTCAACACATCCCAGTGTGAAAACCTTCCAGTCTGAAAACTGTCCTGTCACAGCAGTGAATTGTAAATGCAACTTTAATAGACCCAAGCTTATCCATTGCAGTTCATTGTTTCTTAGGACAAAAAAAAAAAAGTTTGAACAAACTTCATTTTTCATCTGGTTGTATAATACATAGCTACTTTTCAAATTTAAAAGTYAACAGAGTTTTTGTTAATCTGTCCTATACATCCTTCTCTGTTTTTCYGCATTACTGTTGGTGTCCAGTAAACAATGGATAATTGTAGAGGTCTCCTTGCATAGTAAAGCTGGACTGGCTGGCTGCATTCTGGATGCATATGAATTCCATCCTATGGGCATATGCAATGCAGGGACAATTGGTACTGAGGAGGATTTTATTCCTGGTTTGCTACTGATCTGTTGAAAGGCTTAAGGACAGCTATTTCACCACTTACGTTTCCCTTTCTCAAGAGCAGAGCTAGTACTGATTATCTCTTCCAAGTGTACTCTGATATCTGCTGAGGAAAAGTACTACSTAAATGCGTGTTATTAGTAATGTGATATAAAAGGTACAAAGTAAAACGTAAGTTTCTAAAAGTCCAGTCAACTGGGCCTGCCTGACATGATAGAAAACTTAAGGAGGCTGTGATAAGGAAAGGTCAGCCTTATAGAAAACTGAAAGATTGTCTAAATGAGAAGAAAAAGAAAGCCTATAAAACATGACAGCTTGAGCTTAAAGACAGTCTGAAGACTAGAACAAAATTTGAAGCGTGGTTTGCAGTTCTCAAGTTGCTGGTAAGAAGTTGTGTTCTTCTTCACCAGTACAGGAAGACAAACAGCAAATTTGATGGTCAGGGTGTAGCAGGATACTCATGGATGAACAAGATGTCGCAGAGTAGTGTAACAGATTTTTGCCTYAGTCTACTGCTTAAGACTTTGATAATTCTCACTTCCTTGCTATTCTTCTCAGCAGAGGGATTGGAGGAGTTAGAGGAATTTGTTGTGAATATGCAGGAGGAATTAGACCAAACAGAAAAGTTAGATAAGTCTCCAGAACTGGCAGACATTAGAGAGAAATGTTTGGAGTAACTCAGATGTCAAACTGAGAAGCATATGGCAAAGCCTTGCAAACTAATTGTAAACAGTGCAGTGCAATTTCTACTTTGCTAGAAGAGTAACTCCCTTACAAAAAAACAAACAAAAAAAAACCCAAAAAAACAAAAGAGGGGAACCGGGTAGGATTCCACGCTGGTAAGGTAAGCATATCTAAAAGACAAGACTATTGAGCACCAGGTAAGGCACAGGATGTTGCAAAAAACTCATATAGCTTCAGTAAATAAAAATCCTGACACACACACTTGGTGGAGTGCTGTGAGAATGCCTGACTGAGCAAGGATCTTACTATTATTCTTGTTCTATGGGAAAAATAAAAAAAAATAAGTCTCCTCTCTTTAACTTCCAACAAATCACTCCAAATAAATTTGATTCTTCTCCATGGCTCAGTGTGTCTGTAGGATGCTGGTAYAGCTCCTTTTTTCTCCCCTCCAATGGATGAGCAACTTTGAATCTGAGCCTCCTGGTGTTTTGCAAGCCATCCGAACTGCCTTGCAGATGGCTGTACCTGGACAGGAGATGATGCGCAGGTACATTGCTGTTTCAACAGGTTTTGGGACATTGCCATGGCTGCCCGGTACCAGGTGTCTGGCTCACATACTTTGATAAACCAATTCTTGGGTTCATCAAGAAGGATTTAGGTCTTCATATTGGACAGATGKTTTTTTCTGCCTTCCTTTATGGCCCAGGTTGTAGTTTAGTTTGTAGGATGCTTTGAGTGAGTAAATTCCCTATTCTTCTGTAAGCCTTCAGCACRYGTACACTCTCTCACASAGAAACACACATATGCACATGCAAAGAAACACAGAGCAACTCCTCTGCTTGTATCCTGTCCTGAGTAATTGTTTGTCTGAACAAAAGGGCTTAGAGAAATCAGGCACYGAGAGCAGGGGAATGGGATCAGGGGAGACTGGAGCAGGCAGGAAAAGCAGGCAGGAAAAGTAGTCAGAGCACTGGCAGCTTGGATGATCTCTCCCTGAGATAATTCTCAGGATATTCTCTTGTGAGAATTCCCATTCTTCTATAGGTCAWGTTCTAGTTTCTAGACAGTTTTAAAAACTTTTGTCCTCCACTTTCTATTCTTCACACTACCTAYTGTGGGATGCTGCTGATACTTTCCCGCATGGTGGTAGGTGTGTTATTTTGAAAATCAGATGGATTTTTTTTTGCTTGGCTGCTTCTTCTTTGTCATGCACATAACWTTCTTTTATCAAGGTTGCAATTTTTCAGGTTAATGTTTTTGGTCTTAGAAAATCCATTGTTTTGATTAAATTGTTTCCTGCAATGTGAAATGTACTATTCACTTAAATCATCCTCAACATAAAGGAATGGAAGATGGCAAATGAGCAAATTCATGGGGCTCTTGGGATGAATTAAAGTATGAAGCACTTTGCATTTGTTCATGAAGTTAACCTCAGCTGTCAGGTGAGACCCCAATGTGTGTTTGTTTGCTCCACTCCTATAGAATGGAGTGGAGAATTGGAAGGGGAACAGTGAGAAAACTCAGGGAGCTACAGAGTTTTTTTAATGTAGAGAGGAAAGAAAATGGACAGGAAAGGAAAGGAAAGGAAAGGAAAGGAAAGGAAAGGAAAGGAAAGGAAAGGAAAGGAAAGGAAAGGAAAGGAAAGGAAAGGAAAGGAAANGGAAAGGAAAGGAAAGGAAAGGAAAGGAAAGGAAAGGAAAGGAAAGGAAAGGAAAGGAAAGGAAAGGAAAGGAAAGGAAAGGAAAGGAAAGGAAAAGGAAAGGAGAAAAGAACGTGTTGTGCAAATTTAACTTGCCACCAGTCAACAAATGCCCAGCCAGCCTCTGAGCACTGGTTACTTGGGAAAAAAATTCCCCTGTATTTATTGCTGAGGATTATGTTTTTGGTGTGGAATATCACTCTTCTCAGAAGAACAGAGATATTGAGTCAGCTGTTCTGCCTGCATCCTCTCCCAGTCTCTTGCCCATCCCCAATCTACAAGTGAGGGCAGAGTGAGAAGCAGAGTCTTGGCACCATGCAAACAATGTCCAGCAGTGGCTAAAGCATTGTTATCAACATTGTTTTAAGAATGGAATAGAATGGAATTGAATATTTCAGTGGGAAGGGACCCAMAATGATCATGTAGTGCAACAGGCAATTGTTTGGTCACAGACMTGAAATGCAGAAAAATAAGGGCTGCTATGAAGAAAATTAACTCATGCCAGCAAGACCTCGTGCAAGATGAATAGAGTTTTGAGAGATGAAGGGTTTGTAAAAAAGCTGAGGGAGAATTTGATAGAGGAGCATGCAGAAATGAAACTGGGTACAATTATTCCCCTTTTCTCACTACAACAGTCCTTTGGAGCATCAGATGAAATGGTCAGGCTGCAGGTATAAATCAAAGGAAAGGAAGAGCTTTTACACACAGCATGCAGGAAAAGTCTGGAACTCATCACCAGTGCTCCTGTGGAGACTCTCTCTGTAAATGAGWTTGAAAAACTCTTAGGCAAATTTATGGAAGAAAATCAATCAAGGGCTATAAAACAGGATGCAGATGCAGCTTTTAGCTGAAAAAAAGTCCCCCAAATGGCAGACTGCTGGGAACTAAAGAAATAGGGAGAGAGTAGCAGTATTGTTCCCTATTCTTCTGTAAGCYTTCAGCACATGTGCACTCTCATGYACACAGAAAGTCACATATGCACATGCAAAGAAACACACAGTATGTAAACAGYGTAGTGCAATTTCTACTGTGCTAGAAGAGTAATTCTCATTAAAAAGCAACAGCAACAAAAACAACAAATAAAGCACAGCTTTTTTTATTCCTAAGCTTTCTCAGCTTACATTGTGTACAGGTCCCTTCCATAAATGGGATACAGGCTACATGGACCTTTGCTCAGATGAAAGTTTTTTTCTCTGCCYTAACATTAATGTTCTTATTTTTGGAYTATAGTTCATCTCATGTTATACTTTTTCATTGACACACTTTTAGTAGAGGAGGCCATGGAAGACAGAAACCAGGGTTTGCTGACAAAGACAAATTAAAATATTCCMTATCTACCCCATTTGTTTGTGTTAGGTGTTCAAAACTAATTTCTTCTCCAGCAGGTGATTTCCTTTCAGAAACATACCTGTTGACCTGTTGTCACGATCTGCTTAACCCAAGCGGGAGTTGTGAGGGGTTTGTTATCAGAATCTCAGAGTGCAAAAGAAACAAGGGGCAAGTATATATTCAAAATCATGAACAATTTTATTGGATTTTCATGATAGAAGAGGGTGAGAGCGAGAGAGAGAGAGAGAAAGAGTGGGTTTATAGCTACCAAACAACTTCGACGAGTCAGCGCGGTCCCAATTCCATAGATTCGCCGACAATCCGTTGGGGGGATCCCATCAGGGTCTTTTCAGAGAGACTTTTTATAGTCTTTTTGAGAGCAGGTGGCAGCAAGCCAGGGGGTTGCAAAGTATGGAAAAACCAACCAAGTGGTGGGGAAAGAATGTCTATTGTTTTCAGCATCGGGTTGTGCCGTTTTCTTTCCGTCTTCACGTCAGGAACAGCACAGCCATCCATAGCTTACACATTTTACCTTCCAGCCTGGGAGCTGGAAATTTGGCAGTCATCCCACCTTGATCTGGCTCAGACTCCTTTGAGCAAAAGTCCCTCTTTCTCCCCCTTGAGGTTTTTGGGGTGGTCTGTCTCGATGATCGTGAGACAATCAAGGGTCTTCTGTACGGTCTCTTACACCTGTGTCTTATATTCTTATTGAAACCATTTCCATGTTTTTTTCCTCCTCCAAGTTCAGTGATTTAATTTCTTCCACAGAAGGTGTTCACAGTTTTTTCGAAACCTTCATTCCTTACCTGGAGTCTGTGATGTTCCTTGATAACATTCATGCAGTTTGACAGGCCAGCCTGATCAGATGGGGAAGAGGTGATTCTGGTTAATGATGCACTGAAATAGCTGATTCTAATTAGAGGAGGTTAGAAAATACTCAATTTCATTTTGCTGCTTTCATTTTAGACAGGTTATCCAATATCTAAAATAGAAGCAGCAGGTATCTGATAATAATTTTTCTTTTCCTTAAATCCAAACCTTAGTGCTTTGGTGCTACTTTTGCTGATGCTTCRGTCTGAGTTAGTGGGAACAGCCACCAAATTCTGGTTTGGAATTGTAAGAGTTGCAGCACTAGTCTGTTCCCTGAGGGTGGTGTATGGGATTCAGTGAGTACTTTTAGACAATTCTTTCTGATACATTTTCTATTTTTGAGTTTGCGCAATAAAGCAGTGGTAGCATTTAGGTTTGGGGCTTTGCRCTAGTAACAAATGCAGTGCTAAAACATTTTAGATATAAATATTTTGTTCAGAGAAGGACCTACATAAGCCCAAATATTAATCCACAGAGCCAATAGCCCTATCATCTAAATATTCCTGTAAAAATGAAAATACAAGAATGGTGCAGATTATGCCTTTTAAATGCTGTTTCCAGATCTGTTTTTTTAACCTAAAATAGGGAATACAGTTGGATCCTCCAGAAGCAGAACTGTCTTTTAGAATAATGACACTGAAGACAAAATATATAAAACAAGCAGAGAGGGGTGGTAAAAATTATATCCTGCTTTGATTTTATTGCATCATCCTTAAAAAACTGACACCAATTGCACATCTGGGTCCCGGTGATTTGCTCCTCTACTGGGAAACAATGATTTTTGAGCTAGGCCCGATGTGTTGAACTGGGTCATGTTTTGACATGACATATTACTGTCACGTTAGCAAATGTGGTTTTAGAGGAAGGACTGAGCTGGTTCTGCACATACCGGAGCTCTGAGCTCTGTGCAGTGCYTGGGGAAAGTGAGGRTCCAGAGCAGCAGACATCTCTTCTAYAGATTATCTGCAAGAACCAGGAATCCTGGCAGTAAATTTTAGGAAAAGGCTCATTTCTAAYTCTTACATATATTGCTGAACCTCTGTGCAACACAGAACTGAAGGTAAGAAAACCAAGAAAGGGGGCAAACACAACACAGTTGGGAGAGGCTGGGACTCACAGTCAAGCATGTAATCTTTGTCTCTGATGCTTTTTTTTCCTGAACATGTAAATTGAAATAAAATTAAACTGGAAAAGACTCAGTCTGGTTTGGGAAATGGAACCTGGGCCCTGATCTCTCTCATTTTTGCCAGGGGACAGGCATTCTCTAAGGACATGGGTGCAGGGGGTTTCCCATGGGGTTTAGTGGAGCAGGGCATGACAGCCAGGACCAGTCCCACTGTCTCAGCCAGGAACTGGGGAGCTGAAATGGGATCCTTTAAGCTTCTGGGAGAGTCCTGGAGGGACTGGACAGGGATAGTGAGGCCCATTGACACTCGCAGGGACAGCCTCTTTCCCAGCAAAGTGCTTGCTTATGTTGCTTTGTTCTCAATTCTTTCTCTTCCCGTAATGAATCTTTCTTTCCTTATAATCCTGTGACAATATGAAAGATGAGAAGTGATCCAATCCCAAACTTGTAACAGCCTATTGTAAAAAGAAACATCAAACCACAAGAAAATTAACAAGCTTTCTGTCAGGTGAGAATCCATTTTTATTTCCTAAAATGACAGCAAATGTTCAGGATGATTCACGTCTTTTCTTACCTCAGTTGAACAAACAACTTGACACAGGCTGTTGCATCTGTTGTAAGTTTTGGTCTCCAGGACATCAGAGGCATGAATTAGAGTGGGGTTCAAGTTTGTAGTGTGATGCTTTAGCACAGGGTTAACTGCATTGCAGATAACTTATGTTTTTCATTATGTACKGTGACATTTTCTGGATGTGACAAATTTTAGAACTTGTGCTTTTCTAGAAGGTGACTACCAAAGCGTTCCTTGTACACTTCAGAAAAAAAATACCTGATGATTACTAATTCATTTGGCACTGCTCCCTAATAATGTAAATCATGATGTACTTCTCTGGCATTAGTGGATATAATCCCTTTCAAAAATCCCACAAAATCCTCTGTCTCTTGTCTCAGTGTAGTCAAGTGTATCTGCTTTAGTGTATCTAGATTTGGCAGTGCTCCAATTCCTTTCATGTATTTAGTTAGAAAGAGACTTGATAAGTAGKTACCAGTGTTTAGGGATGAGTGAAGCTGGTTTAATATAGATATTTTGAAATTCAAGAGTTYGGCTTTTTTCTAATGTCACTTTCTCTCTTCTGCTTACCCTTACATGTAATGAGATTGAGGTTTATTTGATTTGGAAATAAAATCTCTGTATCTAAACTTAAAAGAGAACATAACAACACTGCCGGTTTTAAAGGAAAAAAAAAMCCCAAATGCCAACAGGCAAAAAACCCCAGYGAACAGAACCCAAGGCTTTTCACTTTTTTCTCACAGTAAGGGAAGGAAACAGATTTTGCATTTTTTTTTTTGCCAACTGTAAGATCTTATTCAGTAACAGAAAACAATTAGTGAACAGTTTCAATGATGGTTTAAAAGACACACTTGTCAAGCGCCTTACAATATTTGAGGTAATGACAATTCACCATTTTTGATTGCTTTGAAATTCTTAATGGGCAGAAACGTTCCTTGCATTATACAGTACCATATCTCTTTTCAAACCGAGGTATTTAGTTTTTAGGGTCATAAAGCTGAACAGAAAGCACTTGACATGTATTGTTTCTGCTGATACAAAATCATGACCAGGCTGACAGATCATAAAAAACTGAACACATAGGTAAGAGAAATAGAACTCCATTTTGCTGTTCTTTTCTCTCTCTGCTGAGGTCAGAAGGCAACTGTGCACAGGAACACACCATGCAGCTTTGCTGCTAGGCTGCTTATTATGGCACAGCAATAAATATGTTTACATTTTTCTGAAAAGTGTGCATTAAACAAAAAATGTCTTAGTGAATTAGAGGGAAGTGTACCTTTAAACAGACCAACTTTCTGAAAGTTAGATCAACTGTCCCTGTATCATTCAGATAGTCAGAGATTTGTTCTTTATATATCATAAAATCGTCCAGTGATGGAGACCACTCAAACTACTTCATACTCCACTACAGTGCTTTGTTATAAATAGAGATATTCAGCTCAAATTATACTTTTGTTGTTCTAAACTTGCTCCTGTACTTTGATACGATTAGATAGATAACCATGGCCAAACATTCTTATGTTTTTGTGTTTTGGCTTCTTTTTTTTTTAATAATTCAACTTCCAGTGTTACAATTCCTGTTGAAATACAGATGGAAATGCAAGGGCCATACATTTATTCTGACTTATCGGACTCTTCCATTTTTTTGGAAATTCCTTAAGTTTTCCCTTCTTTCCTCAGTTATGCTTAGGGATTCAGAATTAGTTRAATTAAATTTTGAAAACATATCACCTTTAGAAACCCAGTGATACCTTGGAGGCTGTCATATAGTCTAGGCCTTACAGAAATAACAAAGAAATAACATGTTTGTCAGGAAATGTTTTTTCAACATTAGAAATATAATTTACATACATACTGGAGTTTTCACAGTTGAACTCTTAATCTGGAAAGGTGGTTAATCACCCTCACTTTACACTTTTCTTTACCTTGAMTTTCTTGTCCCATTTTATCCCATACTGAACTGTCTGGCTTCTTTAAAGAGAATATCTTTGTATGCCAAGACTGATTTTTAAGCCTTTTTTTCATTGTTTATGTGTTGTTAAAAATCAGCATGTGAAATGCTTCACAGCCTAAGGCCAGAGAGAGGCAGCAGGAAAGAGAGATGCAGGAGTTCAGCTTTGTTTTTCTCCTACATGCCTGTTGGCAGTCCCTCCATATGTTGGGATCCAGCMTCCCCCAAACCAGTGCCTTAAGCCTTCACAGTGTGTTGCTGCAGTAGAGCAGCAAACATTCAAAGGTTTATCTCCAAAAGATTTGATCACTCACTGTTCATGGAGCAGCACAGCTTGTGCTGATAACGAAAGACCTCCTCTTYCCTCCCCCTCCCAATTAGCAGGTCTTGTCTGTCTAACATTCTTTATGAAAAAGTTTTATGTCAATATTGACAAGATGAGAAAAGGAAAATGAATTGACTTTGCACAGCTTCAGTCTCATCCTGTGCGAAAATCTGTGGGAGCTGCTCTGTCTTATTCTTTATCACTGCCCTAAACATGAGTAATACCTTAGATTTGAAGATGACACACATAACACTGACTTTAACATTTGTTTGGTGTTAGTCTAGAGTGGGTTCAGGGTGTTTGGACTCACCAAACGAAACAGTAAAAAACCCAAACACCCCAAACATTTTTCCAAACAGAAAGAATGAAAAAAACACTCACTTATGGGAGTTGACATTGCGAAGAAGAAGCAAATGATAGAAATCCCAGAATTTCAAAGAGGCTTTGTTTTGCAATGAAGGAACTGAATCTCATGAGTCAGAGATGTGATGCCCCATAGAAGTTAACCATTATGGATTTCCTATTTACAAAATCTGATAGTAATACTTCTACTTTCCTTTCCTGTCTTGCCAAGGTCACTTCCAGACATTTCAAGAGAAGCTTCTTTTGGGCAATGTGTGGGCATAAAACCCAGCCAAAGTCAAAAGGAAACAAAAAAGAAAATACTTTTAATCCCAGTCTAAATTGGGTATTTTCTTTTTATCAATCATATTTAATGGGGAACTAAATGTCAAGGAAATGGATGCCTACATTATTATCTTTAATAGTTAAAAAGTGTAGACATAGAACAGAATAGTTAAGAATGAAAACAAGGATGAGTACAATGTAATAACAATTTATAAAAGACCAACAAAAAGTCAATACATTGTTTAGTGGAGATTCCAGTAACTGATTAGAGAGTAATTCTGATCTGCTACTGTTCACCTAGCACAAACTGTGGTGAGTCACATTGTGAATCATTTGAAGATGGTATTTTATTACAGGTGTCAGTAAATAAAGTTTTTGGCATCAAGTGAAAAGATTGCAAACCACTTTTTCTATAAAGGAATGCAATTTTGCAGTCTACTGTCAGTGACACCATTAGGCACCTAATATTTTAGAGACTCACATTTGATAGACAAACTGCGTTAAGGTTTATTAACCTTTGCATTGATGTAGTGCACTTCATCTTCGAGTGCAAATCAACCTATTTACTTCCTATTCTTTTATTTCACTCCTTTTCTTCTCCCAGTTATGAGTCACATATACCTAGCAGTGAAAGAAAAAAATAGCATGTTAAGAAATAATCAAAATAAAAAACTTAAAGGATGTGGCCAGCATTTGCAGTTGTTTTTTTTCCCCAATAATTCTCCAGAGACTTGAGTTGTCTTCATGCCTGCAGTTTGCCCATCTGTGAGAAGATCATGTAGGTTTGTAATGCCAGTTTTATATTTTTAGCACAACAGCAAAATGGAAATTAATATCCAAATCTGATAATTGCACTAAACTCAAAGCTAATGGATGCCACATTTGGGTTCCTATGGCTTTTGTGTGAGATGGGGTTTTTACTTCCAGAAAAKGGATCTTTTTAAGGAGCAAGTCTTAGGAGAAACTCCCACAGAGCAGCGCTCATCAGCAAAGATGAATGTCAGGCTCTTCACTTGGATATCATGTCTAGAGTCTCAGGGACAGTGGAATGACATTAGATCTACTTCCTCTGCAGGCTGCAAAAGTCTTCCAGTAGGATTTATGATTTGGCACCTGGTTTTCGAAAACCATCGGTATGTGTCACTTGCTTGAAGTCATCTCCATCCAGAACAGAAATCAGACCAGCATGCATTTAAGTTTTTAAGTGAGAGGCCTCATCAAAAAAACAATTAGAGCAAGGGACTCTCGAAATGTTCCAGAGCATGGTGAATTTCTAAAGCAAATTTCAGTGGATGAATGTCAAAACACACAAAAAAATAGAAAAGTAACAAGATTTGAGGGGTTGTCTAATAAACATGTTATTACCTTAAATACTCAAGTACCTTTTAAAAAATGACTATTTTCCCATRATAGTTTCATGGACTTCTTTTGACAGTGAGAACACTTTTGTGTCTGACTCTTTGTTTCCTCAAAGTCTGATGACAAACTATTGAATATTTGAGCAAGAAAGCCTCCCACATGTAATACAATGCTGTAGAACACATCTGAAAGTAATGTACTTACACAGGTCTCCAAAAATGCTTGTCTGTTAAYAAGATTAGCTGAAATAAGATTASTTTGAYAGGATACCAGAGTTTTCSTCTTTATKAATTATTRCTACATCCTTTAGGTTTTTTTTYAAAAAAAWTYATTTAATGYAGCAAATATCTTTTGAAAGACTTGCACATTATGTCCCATCTACAATGGTGGATTATTAAATTAGTTTGCTGTTCATTGCCTTTGAACAAGAAAGCATCATATCAATTTCATTACTGACAAATKCTTGTTTTTACAAGATCAGCTTTTWCAACTCCCARCATTGCTGATAGAGATATATGTCTGAAATGCAGAATTCCATAAAAATGGCCTCACACATTTTAAAAGAAGATATAAACTTGTAAGAAATAAACCAAAATCAGATGTTAGAACTAATTGCTAGAAAGTGGTTGACTATATAGAAACCACTTATTGGACATTATTAAGTGTTAGTTATATAGTTAAGCTATAACTATATCTTAGTTATATAGTTAAGCTATAATTTTATTAGCTGCTTACAATTAATTTAATGGTTATTTTAAAATGTCAAACCCATATGGCCTACATAGAGTTGTCTGCAAAATGTAACCGACATTCAAGGTGATTATATTTAAACTCTCTATATTGGGAAAACACGAGTAGTACCTTTTATTAGGGAGCTCATAAGATGTTAACAGTTTTGAAATACAGCATTTTGACATGCAAATTATTCCAATTATTATACAGTAGCTTGTTGAATGTTGCTAAAAATAGCATTAATTCTTTAGCATACACATAGCTAGAGACTGTGTTAGATCCTTGCTTGTATGTTTAATGAAATGCACAACTTTGGTGTTTTATAAGGAGAAAACACTTTAAAAGCTCATATTTGCATTTGTGTGGGTGAACAGAAAGAAACAGAAGAAAATTCCCACCCAACAATTATAATTTGTCTTTAAATGAAGAGGATTTGATCCACAACACTCATCACTGTAATTRCAACCAGAACAAAATTGCTCAGATATAAACAGAGGTTGTTTTCTGATTTTGTGAGAATTTTAAGCAACTCCATTTTATTCTTCTATGTTGCACATATTTAATATTACCTTGTATTAAATGTCAATGTTATTTAATGCTTACTAGTTCAAAATAAAAATACGAATTAGAAATTATTTAAAATAATGTTCTGTAATAGATGTGGTTGTCATATAGCTTCATCTAGGTGCCTTTTACATCTTTTTTAAATGAATGGGAACTAATTTTGATTTGCAATTTAGTGTGTTTTGGAGTAAAATTGTAACAGCTCTTATGAAGGTTTTGTTATCATTGATTATAAGAATTGCACTTGGAGGGAAACATTAATTTTTTGACCCATATCTATGTGGGCATTGCCAGACATCTCCTTTTTACGTGTGTGTTGCTTAATTCATAATGAATAAAAACACAAGTGAACATGGCTTTGGTTTCTGTTTTATTTTTTTAGACAATTGAAATCATCTGACTAAACTGATCTCATAATGTCATTGATATAATCTGACAAAACACATCTCACCTAACTCTACATCAGACCTCTTAGTTTTTTTTTTTTTTTCAAATCTGGAAGAGAAAACATAATGACATTGCAATTATTTAACCTATTTTGAGGATCTATCTATTCCATTCTATTTTAGGTTATATGCAACGTGCTTATTTCAGAGTGATCACAGCAGCAAACCTGCCAGAATTCAAGAAGCATTTGSACAATACTCTCAGGCACATGTTGTGATTCTCAGGGCTRTCCTGTGTGTGGTGAGGASTTGGACTTCGATGATCCTTMTRGGTCCCTTCCAACTCTGGACATTCTATGATTTTTGAAATGGATTTGAGGTGCCTTTCTTTCAAATGAATGCTTCATATTAATTGTCTATTTTGACGTAGAGAAAGTTCCTTCATAATATTTAACAGGTCTGGATTTTCAAAGGTAAATTGGGATCATTTTTGGCATATATCTCACATGACACATATTTTTACAGAGAGAAAGTTAMTAGTGTGTTTATTCTCTTCTGATTTTGTTTTTGTGTACATTTAACGATAGAAAAACTATGCTCATAAAAAAGTCAGTAATTCAGATCATCTAAATTTGCATGAGGAAAAATKTTGGGGTTTATTTCCTGGTATATATACTAAATGATCCAGGTTTTTGCTCGGAACTATAATGGCCTATACCCATTACAGACACAGTGACATCATTAATTCTAATTAATTATTTTTCTATTTCCATAGGATAAGAAATATATAACAGAAAATGTAAGAAAACCTTCTCATTACTAATTTTTCAAATTAGTCTATTCATWATAGGTACCATGGTCCTTTTTTTATTAATCTGGGTAGTCTACATTGGTTCCAAAAATAGAAGTTATTATTATCTCACACCTCAAATTGAAACATTAACCACAAAACATGAAAATGTTTTATACATTAACATTCCTTCTGGCAAGGTAGACTGAAGATTAAAATACTTCTCTAACAAAATTCTTGTAATTTTACATTATCCGAGTATTATCTGAGATGGAGAACTATAGTGATTTATTGTGGAAAAATTAAGAGGCCTATTACTTGCCATGGAAAGTACAGACATACTTGTTAGTTTGACATAAACCACATAAAGATATTAAATGTGACTCTAATTAGTTTTATTCTCCACTCGAGTCTCTGCAGTTGGATTCCTTTGATGTCRTCCTGCTTCTATCTAACATGAGTAATGGGAATGGTTAGTGAGCAATATTTCATACTGCCACATTCCAGTAGAAGTGGTTTCCACTTGTATGCAGTGTTCCAGTGGATGCACTTTGATAAAATGCTAAAAACGAGAAGCTCATAACTATCTCATTTCTTGACACAAAAATCCTGCAGATTGGTGATACATCAGCATGAACAAAATTACCCTTTGCTAATACAATGAACCTGTTTATTACAACACACGGTGCTCACTTAATCACTGTTGTACAATAAATCATATTTTGTTATGTACTCACATAATGCTACTCAGCAAAAAAGGCACGTTGTATGCTCCAAAATATCCTTAATTAAACTAGTTAAAACCAGATTTCCAAGTTGTTATAAACACCCCCAAACAACTCAGAAACACAGAGAAAGGGTCTGCACCTTACTGTAAAAGTTCTGACTCCAAATATAAGCTATCYATGGATCTGGGAAAAATCTACATATTTGCTCCTAAGCTAGAATCTCAGTTTTGGTAAATTCCCTGGATTTAGGATGCATAAAAGCTTGCTCTGGGTTGACCCTGGCTGGCATCTGGCCAGCTGTGAGACACTCACCCTGCTGCTCTCACTCCCTTTCCTACACAGGACAAGGGAAGAAAATAAAATTGAGCATCTCATGGCGGAGATACAGACAGAGCAATCAATTACTGATCAATTACCAATTACYGTCACAGGCAAAACAGGCTTGGCTTGGGSAAAATTAATTTAATCTTTTTCCAATTTATTGAAAAGTGAGAAACAAAGACAGATTGAAACAATGTTTGCTTCACACTCCCTCTTTTTCTCAGGTGCAATTTCACTCCTCTATTCCTGACTCCTCTCATTCCTCCACCTCTACCAAGCAGAACAGGAGGATGGAGAGTGCAAAGTCGAGCTCCCTCATCCTCACACTTTTTTCCTACTCCTCACACTTTTTCCCTGCTCTAGCATTGGTGCACTTTATAGTTACAGTCCTTAAGGATAAAGCTGCTCCATCTCAAGCTCTTCTCCATGTGCTGCAGCTCCTTTAGGAAATCTTTACCTGCTCTGGTGTGGTCCTTTCCATGAGCTACATGAAAATACCTGCTCCAGRTCTCTGAGCTTGGTGGTCACAGTATAATTATTTTCCTCACTGCTGTGCATTCTTTTTTCAGCACCTCCAGGCTGAAGGGCTCAGCAGCGTTCCATGGTAGATCTGTGGGAGCTGGCAGTGTCTGAGACAGGACACCCCTGTATTTTCYTCACAGAGGCCATCCCTGCAGCCCATCAGCTGCCAGCACCTGGGCATAGACCCCCAAAAAATATCTTTGACTAAAAATGACTCCTAATTAGCCTGGTGTTGAAACTTCTGAATGAGGAAATGAGTAAGTAAATAAAACATGTTCATATCCCCTGTTTCTTCTCATAAGGAACATGTTAATTGTATTTCACATTGTCTTGTACTTGGTGTGTGGCCTGCAGAATGAAAAAGACAATGGGAAATGCTGTATTAAATTTGGTTTTGACAGAAATTGGCCAACTGGGTCAATGTTTACCAGATATGACAGTGCCTGGGTTAGACGGAAAGGGTTTAGGGGCTTATGATAAGAATCTGCTCTGTCAGCAAAAAGAGTGGGAAAAAAAATACTACCTGTAATCAAATATATCAGTGTGGTCTCTATAGWTATTTCAAATAAAAATGAAAACTAGTATTTTCACTGAGAGGTTTTCTAGGGTATAATTGCACTAAAATACTGATTCATTCTTTTGTAAAACCATAGAATGCTTGTTTTGGAAAAGACCTTAAAGATCATCTAGTTTCAACCTSCCTGCCATGGAAAGGAACMCCTTCCACTAAACCAGKTTTCYCAGAGCMMATCCAGCCTGGCCTTGAACACTTCMAGGGATGAGGAATSCACAAATTCTCTGGGCAACCTATTCCTGTGCCTCATCACCTTCACAGCGAAGAACTTCCTCCTAATACATAATCTAAACCTGCTACCTTTTAGTTTGAATCCTTTTCCCCTTGTCCTACTATCTTGCAAAAACTTCCTCTCTATATTTCCTGTAAGCTCCCTTCAGGTACTGGTCACAATTAGGTCATGTCTAAGTCTTGTCTTTGACAGGCTGAACAAAAAAAAAAAAAAAAAAAAAAAAAAAATCCAATTCTCTCAGCCTTCCCTCATATGAGACGTGCTCCATCTCTCTAATAATCTTGGTGAGCTTCCTTTGGATTTGTGCCAATAGGCCCACATCTTTCTTGTGCTGGAGACTCCAGAACTGGATGCAGTTGGTGGGGTCTCACCAGAGCAGAGCAGAGGGGCAGCACCTTGAACTTGGTCTTGTTAACCCACATGAGATTCCCATGGTCCCACCTTTAGAGCTTGTCCAGGTCCCTCTGAATAACACCCTGTCCCTCTGGTCTGTTAACACCATCACTCRGCTTGGAGTCATCAGCAATAGAAATACAAGTCAAATAAGTGGTTTTCCAGATGAAAAAGAACAACCTAAATGAGTTATTACATTTGTAATTTTCAKCACTGAAATGCACATTATTTTAAGAAGCAGTAAAAAAATATCAAAAATAAAGGCGAGTTGCAATGGAGAACAACAGTAATGGAAGCAGGACTCATTGTTCTGCTGATTAGAGAATAGGTTCCAGTTTGGGCTGCAGCTTTGAAAAAGCACAAAAAGGTGTTGAAGAATTGCTCCTAATATGACAGAGAGGTAAAGAGGACAGTCTGTGTCATGCATAAGAGCAATATGAAATTTTTCTGTTATGACCTTAATGTCGTTCTCCTTTTTCTTTTTTTTCCTGGCAAGCTGGGGGAAAGAGAGTGCTGAAATGAGTTCTTAATTAAAATTAAGTGAATTGAGGAAACACTGATGATTCTCTGTTATCATGAAAATTATCTTTTGCTTTGGAAAGGAAAATGGAGAAATGAAAGATCTGTTTAGCCAAAGAAATACCAGGATAAATTTTGCTTAGCTAATTACTRTTTTTGTATACTTTTAGACTTGCAATATGATAATAACTAGTGACATGTTTGAGAAAATCCAAAATTTAACAAGAAACTGCCATCAGTATTTTGATACCACACTGTTTTAGACTGTAGGATAAAAAAAAAAAATATGAGTAGGTAGGCAAAACAAATAAAATACATATCAAAAACTGTTYTGAAAGAGCATTTCTTTGTGTTCAAGCTGATACATTTCCTCCTAAAGCTCTTACCTGTTGTGTACGAAGGCAAACAACACAAAGACATTAACCTGGATTGAAGATTGCTTTGCCTTAAGAAATTAGGGAATATAAACTCTGGTGTGTGATATGTAMTGAAGTAAATTTGAGATTTCTTGCAATAATTTCAGTATGAATAGAAATAAATGAACTTATGAAAAGTTAGATGTATTGATTAGAACAAATACAGTGTCAGTGTTATTTGTCTATAAAGAGGAGATAAAACATTTAAAAACCACAAAAAGATAATTACATAAAAACATGCCTAGTTAAGATTTAAGTGGGTAGTCCTGCCAATATTTAACATTTAAAGGAAGCAAAAGAAAGAAAAAAATACCAGTTTARGGCTGAAGAATGAGTCATAATGTGCTAAATTAGAACAGAGTCAAAAGTAATAGCTGAGCTTTTCACTGGCTCTCCATTAGACCTGTCTATCTAATTGAACTTTAATGGGATTTGGGTATTTTGTTCCGTTGTGACTGAAAATTCCAAACATAGCCACTAATAGAGAGAAATAAAGAGCAGAACACGAGACGGAGAATTGCACAAAACACAGAACACGAGACGGAGAATTGCACAAAAATGACAGAAAATAAAAAGAGTAAAATAAAAGCAAATCTTCCGTATGCTGAAATCATAACCATGGGAAGCATAAGCAATACTTGCTGTTGGATAAAGGTGTTACAGGAGAATTAGGAATGAAATTTTCCAGAGTTCATGTGAGAAAGGAGCCGGTATCTGCTGGTAAGAGTTGTGTGGATCTTTCACTGACAACATAATGTTTAGGAATGTGTTTGTGGGTGATCCAGACTCACACCTCACTGAGCGACTTTTTGCTGTTATATCTTTGAAGCAAAGATACAATTTTCTCGCAACTAGAAAATGTACTGGAAAAAAGCCAGTTGCCCACAAAAAGGCTGAAACAAATGATTTCTTATAAAAATATTTTTGCTACCTTTCAAAAGACAGCAGCTCAGTTTTGTTCATCTAATCCTGAAGGAAGCAATGTCCACTGACAAAACACAGACTGCATCAAGCTAAAGCATAGAAACACAGAGAATGCTTAATTAATCCATTGGAGAGAAAGTGAGAAGCAGGGACAACTGAGCTACACTACAGAGGAGTTTTCCAAAGATAAGAAATGGCTTCCCTTGGTGCAGGACTTGTGAAGCAGAATATTTTCAATTTGCTGACGGGAATGAGAGCTTGCTTTGAAAGTTAATTAATTGTGTTATCTAGCTGTACCTGAGCAGACCTTCTCCAGAGCCATGCTTGGGAATAACAGAACTTTCTATTATAGCACACAGCGGGCAGACTCTAGACAAGAGCATCGTTACTTCTGAAGTACCCACTTAGCATATCTGGTTTTAGACCTGTGCAATGGTTTACATAGTTGGTAAAGTGAGCATTGGTAAAACACAGTCCAGGATCTCTTTATTCCTTCACCAGGTTCCTGCCAATCTCACTGTGCATCTATTTCTGTCATAAGAGGTGACAGTAGARGCACTTTATTTATTTCCCTCCTTATGATGGCCCACACCAACTATATTTGCAAGYTGTATGAGTGTTTCCTCATCCCAGATTTGCAGGAAGTTTGTAAAAATAACTGTTGAATCTCAGAGTTTTCAAGAACACTCATTCTATCATGAGCATAGGAAGATGATTTCAAAGTAGAATAAAGCAGCAACAGGAGGTGAGGCATCAGAACAGAAGAGGGTTGTTGACTGCAAAAAAAGGTGTTCTTTAGTTTCTGTCTTCACTTCAGAGAGARGTGAGGGTAGGCAATGCCTTCAATGCCAGCGTCACTGCTTAGACCCTTCTTGAATAAATAAAACTCCTCCTATGCTATTTGAACTGGCTAACATTTCGAACTGTCCAAAAATAAGAAAGTCCTAAAAAAATCTTTTGTTTAAGTAAATATGCTCACTTGCTGACATTGCATAAGCACATTCCACCTTAAATTGTTGGCATTAGCTATGTGAAAGAATAAAGCCAAAACTGAAGATTTTGGTGAGATACCTAAAACCTCCCTGTATAGTGCTGGATACTTTAGGGTGGGGAAAAAAAACCCCAAAACATTTAAAGGACTTTAAATTATGATTTTTGTTACTTCTCCATCAGCAAATGTTTTCCTATAATTCAGCTGGYAATATATAATAAATGGTTGATAATATTGAAAATATTTCTTGCTACCTGAAAATGGATTCTGAGGCTCTTTGATGTTGAGGAAGCTGAGATCTAAGTAATAATATATATCTGCATATTTTGGAACAATCCATAATATCATCATGAATTTAATAAAGTACATTCATCTATATAATTTAATGTTCTTTGGATTCTTAACATCTAGTGCCACAGTTGTTTGGAAAAACACACCAGTAATGCATTTAAAAAATTTGGCATGTAAAAAAAAAACTTCTATGAAGTTAAATGTACATTTATTCAGCAGCATTTTAAACTTGGGAAATATTTAGTACTTTTGTATGTAAGTTTTGCCCCTAGGTATATGGGCTGTTTTTTATAATATAYATGTTATAAGAAAGCTCTGAATTTGTGCACTCTTCAGTCTATTACAATGACTTCAATAATCAGGGGAAGTAAACRTAAGTGCAGGGATGGAAAAAGAAGCTGAAATCAGGATACTACATCAGGAGCCACAAGCTACACATTTGTTAATTTTGAAAGGAATTTGTATATTTCAACTTGACTCATTTTACTGCTATAGTTCCCACAAAAAAAAAAAAAATCAGATCAGAAAGAATAATAAATCACAGGGTTCTAGTGAAAGCTGTATGAGAAGATAAACTTCCAGTCAGAAAAATGATGCAACTGTGATTGCAGAAAGCATGCAGATGCAGACAGAAACAGTAATGACCTGCTATTTTAATAGTTGACTTGTACTGATACAGTAAAAACAGAGATGGTGCTTATTTGCCTATAATAATGATCTCTTCAATGAGTGATCATGATGAGTGGAAGCCATGCAGTAAGGTGCTTATTGTGATCTTTTCTGAGATGAACCATCTCTTCCATCAGCAGCACATCCTATTCCTTAATGATTCATTTGTCCAGTGATAGGATATTTGGACTACACCCTTTGGCAGCAATAGGCTTTTCAGCTGAAATACAGAATGCCTTAGTTGGATCTCAGACGTATGCACAGACAAATTTCAATCTAGTCCCTAAAACATCTGTCTCTGCACATATTTTGGTATCACAGGATCACATTCTGTTGCTACCAGCTCAGCATTTCTGGCTTAGCATTTTCGATGCTCTGTGATATTGGCTGGTCTTTGGGTCAAACAATCTCCTGGAGTGATCTGAATTTTGCAGGCTTAGATTTTAAACTTATTGAGTAGAATATACTTTACTATCCCAAAATAGTAAAGTATATGATCTGCACTTAATTAGAGTTAGCAAGAGCCTTTTTTCTTTATTTCTTATATGRGAAAATATGCAAAGGTCTTTGAAGTCTTATGTAATAAATACTTAGTTTTATGTTCAGTAGTCTGCAGCAGTCAACTTGTGAAAAGAGTTTGAGAATTCCTGGCTAGGAAAGCRATAAAACAAGAAAACACAGTTATGTCATTACAGAAATTAATGGTGAGCTAATGAATTAAAGAGGACTTTAAAAAGTTTAATCCATTTAATATGGATCTACAGGAATAACTTTTCTCTCAGTATGTTCCTCAGCCATAGACTGATATTAGCTGAGAAGAAACACCAAGGGGGGTAAAATAGCATATTCATTTTTTCGGTATTTTCTAACCTCTGTCAGAAATTAGTTATAGAGAGCCCAAGGGAGGTCATATTCCAGTGTGGGCATCTGCAAGCTTAAAATGAAGCATATTAATTGGTGCTTGGTGATTGAAGAAAATGCTGATTCCTGAAGTCAAGCCAGCTTCTTACAGTCTGGATGGAATTGATTTCTGCTGCGCTTGTATTCATCATAAATATGAACTGTAGGCATATAAGAAGTTGTTTTTTTTGTTTTTTTTTGTTTGTTTTTTTTTTTTAATATATCAGAGTGTGATGATTCCTCTGGGAGAAATTTAAGAGTTCATAAATACAGTTCCTCAAGAGAAAAARAGAGAGAGAGAAACACAAAACTTCATGAACAGAACTCACTTGATTTTGGACATAAAAAGTCAGAATTTAGCAAATGCAAAGAATCAGTTAATTTGGATATGTTGATGTAGTGCCTCTGGGTTTTGTCTTCGTGAGTTTTTAAAGACCTGTATTCAAAACCAAATTTAACATCCAGGAAAAAATCCCCAGATACACAGCAACCCACCAGGGCCTGTTTCTTTCCAGTCAATTAGTCTCTGAGTCTGTTGTTTAAAATGCCTCTTCTCATAGGAATGTTACATAGGAACACAAAGCTGGAACATGTACAGCTTCCATATTTCAATGTTATTTTTAATGACTAGGAAAAAAGAAATTAAAAGAAAGAGTAGAGGAGTGGAGGAAAATCAAACCACTATAAGAAATTGTTTAAAAGGAAAAAAATACAGCAAACAAATCAACCAAAATGCTAGAAGGGGTCAATGAAAGCCCTGCCCAGGAGGACTGATATGATAAATTTTAATTTCTAATGTGAATGCTTATGAAGCTCTTTGAAATCCTTGGTAGGACATATTATTATTAGTGCAAGATGTTACTCTCTTAGCATTGTGAAGGACTAAGCAATATTCTGTTCTTTCCCCCTGTTAATTTCTGAATCTCTTTGTTGTTCCATCAATACGCTGCTGATGGTACAATGTTCACCTGCCATTTCATGCTGACAAAAGACCCCTGGCAGATAGCTGACTCCAAACTACTGCTGACCAATTTTAGAAAAGAGATGCAGTTCCTGATGAGAACAGGCACGTATATATTTCTCTTGCAAATTATTACTTCTGACTAGTACTCCCCAAATCATTGCAGTCCAATATTGGATTCCCTGTAATGAAATGGAGTTGCTAGGCAATGAGTGGTCAGCCTTATTCTTGTGAGAGCTGACTTAAAAAAGTACTTTATGTATTCTGTTCTGAAATTCAAACTATTTGTATTTAAATAACATTGCAGACACTTTAAACTAAGGTTTCATATCAGCCAAAAAAAAGTGAGACATATCACTTGAATTTGGCTTGTGAATTACAAACTTTTTCATTCTGGGACACATTTTCCACTGCAGTTTTGCAGGCAGAGCCACCAGAGAACATTAATTAGCATGTTATTAGGATGTAGCGGATTTTAATGGCACAACTGGAAAAKCACCCACATGTCCCTAGAAAATTATAAGCAGAGATTTTCCAGCTGAAACAGAAAAGCAGATGGATAAGTATGAAACTAATGTTATTTCTTCTGGGGCCAGAATGTCAAAGTGAATATCTAATGAAGCTTCTTCTTTTTTTTCCTTGAGCACAAACCATACAATACAGAAATATATCAAGYATCATTTTAAGACAGGAACGTAAAGAAGACTTGAAGTCATTTAAATGTATATTAGAAAAGAGTGAAGAGCTGGWGCTTTACTTAGAGATAAGGGTAAATAAAGTCCTTTACTCATTTTATGCATGCTGGGTTACAGCATAGTCTGACTTATATTARAAATCAGTCTTCAGTCATAGAATTCAGATCAGGATGCAGCTCTCTGGAGACTGGATTCTGGGTCATCTCTCAAGGGCAGATGATTCAGGGGGGCTGCTTATCATTTCACACCCATTTCACAAAAGAGMGAGTAAATCATTATTTTCCCTAAATTACTTATGTGAAAGTTGTTTCTAAAGACTGATCCGGGAAAGGTAGAAATAAAAGTTCCTCTAAACKGAAAGATTTGTCTCTGCAAAGTCAATTTCATGTGACAGTATTGACAATAGTCCAACAAATACTATTATAAAAGTGTTGTGCAATGGCAACATAGCCCATTACAACGTGCATTARGTTCAGCACAGGCTCAAGCTTACAGGACCCAGGATCAGGACTTCTTAGGCTGTTGGCTGAAAGAACACTGGCAAGGACACCAGGATAAGCATGAATATTGTGCTACTGGGAGTCTTTTGACTTCCATCTGTCAAGAAAGGCAAGCAGATGTGGTTTCCCTGCAACACCTCATTGAAAGGATAACAACTCTAACAGCACAGTACCTTGCCAAAGACCATGGTTACTGATTTGCTTATTTGGTTTCACAGAAATAATTTTGTAGCTTCAGCAACAAGTTAGTGAACTTGATCAGCCATATAATACCTACAAAATTGGTGTCCTTAGAGAAGAGATTATCTATGTTCATTTAAATAAGTGGTTTCAGAGAACACAGTAAAATTAAGTCTGTAATTACTTGCCCCATGCCCAGGCTATGAACCAGAAAAGGTTGCTGAGGGGATTTCTAATTATAKCTCTTTTAAGTGGATTTGAAAAGGCTAAATACTACCACTGTCAATGTCTTGATCTATCACAGAAATGACCTGCGTCTATGTCTCTAAAGCAGATGCAATAAACAGCAGTAAATATTTGTGATAGCAATGTTACAACATTCTTCCTAGATTCTTGGTATGTTAAAATCTGAGGTGATTGAGGTTGCATATGATAGCAACATTGTGGGTTTCATATTTCAATATCTTTGACTGAGTTTATGGTAAACCATTAGGCTTGTCCTTGCACTAAACATCAACATTTCAAGGAATAAAATATTATCTCTCTGTTCCAAAAATGCCACATTTAGTGCTCCAACAGGCCCAAATACATATAACATAATGCAGTAATAATTAAGTTAAATTAACCTATACAGAGATTCCTGCATAAGCTAAATTAATTTTAGCTTAGATAGTTGAATTGGTTTATTGATAAGTCATTTGTTACCTCTAGAGAATAATGTAGCCTTCTGTATGGTCCTTAGTATCTATATTTATTACAGAAAAGATCTCATCTTTAAATCAGGAGCTGAAGTGAAAATAGCTGAAAGTAAGGGAAAGCATTAGACATGCTTACCTCATTTTCACTCTTAGAATCAAAACATCACCACTGTTGAAAAAAAACCTTTAGGATCAACTCCAGCAATCAACCTAGCCCCACCACCATTAAACCATCTCCTCAAGTGCCACATTCATGTTTGTTTACCACAATACATGTATTTTTTTWACACTTTCAGGGATGGTAATTATTCCACTTCCCTGGGTAGTCTGTTCCAATGGTTTGTGAAGAAATRTTGTCCTAATATCTAAACTAACCTTGTCCTGGTGYAACTTGGGGCCATTTSCTCTCATCCTGTCACTTGTTCCTTGGGAAAAGAGGCCAATGCCCACCTGGCTACCACCTCCTTTTCATGCAGTCTCATCAGTTCAGAGAAGAGGGAAAGATCACTTCCCTAGTCCTGCTGTCCCTATAGTTAGGGACAGTATCCTGATCTAGATAGACCTTTAGAACCCTTGTTTCCTTTCACAGTCTGGTTTTACACGAATAACAACAGTTCAAGAAGAGCCTGTGCATGGTGAAAACATCACTGTGGTATTGAGACATTCTTGTTTCCTTCCTGCTTTCAGTTAAAACAAACATATTTKATCAGGTAACTGTTACTTTAAATATTACTTCAAATATTTATTTTCTAAATTTTTACTTTGAGCATCAGAAGTTAAAAGGTGGTGTATTCAGGGATATTTCAAGACAGAAGTGAGGGATGGGATCTGATTCTTCTGTTAAATAATGGTGATTAATGTGGTGAAGTGTTGTCCTCTTCTTTCAAAATAGCAGTAAACCTGTTTATAGTAAGGAGAGAAGAATTGCATTCACAGTAGACCTTTGATTTCCTTTGATCCAATCTCGTCCCACTAATTCTAAGGGATGGAGGTCTGAATTAAAGAATAAAATAAGAAAGGCCTCCTGTCAAATTAAGAAAAAAACCCACAGAATTTGAAAGAAACATTGTTTTTAACAGCAATTGATCCACAGTAGGAGAAATTGAAATGATTCAACAATTGAAACAGAGTAATTCAACCTTTTTTTTAAAAAAAACTTGCAGCTTTTTTTGTTTGTTTTATCTGCTAATGGGTCATTACTATTTCATTAGAAGGAAACAGTACATGAATTCTGATTAGTGTAGGGAAAATTTATGTTATCTCTGGTCTTAACATGCTTTCTCTTTCTCTCCCATGTATATAAACTTGACATCTTACCAAGTAGTACCACTTAGAAAAGTTTCTGTGTTAAGGGTAAATTCTTTACTCTCATTTTCATGGTTCCTTTCGCAATGTCTAATTTGAATTGTTAGTGGAAATTCAATGCAATGACAGAGACAGGAAGTGTCATCAATAAGAGCTATCAGCAAAGGCAAATAATAATAAACAGAAAATAAARATAAACACATATGCTTTTAGTTCAGTGTTCACGTGTTAAGACTACTAAGGAAGGAACAGAATTTAAGCTTCTGCCACAAACAACTAATCAGAAGCATCCAGACTGATGTAAGTTGTCATGGTGATCTGCCACTCTTTGCAGATAARCCCGCTGACTGCTCTGCAGACCAGAGTACACGCAGTGGCAATTCACACTGTTGTGAATAAAAGGGTCCCTCAAATGTTAGGGAGATGTCTTCACTGAGTTTGGATAGAAATTCTCTCTCTATTTTGTTAATGAAATGTCSTCTCTAGTATGTCCTCCTTCCCTTMTATATAACATGTGGTTCTTTGACCATGCATAGGCTGTGGGACACGATAAGTGAGCCTCCTTTTTTGACTCTTAGACAGAAATAGCAGGCACTAATGTTAGAAAGTTATAGTTTCTCTTTTTTAGGGAGCAGAGTGTGTTATTTCTGACTTAGTGTTTGGATAAGCCACTGCAGAATGCCTGGCTTTGTTTGTGGTGGCATCCCTGCCCTGCTGATGAAAAGAACTAACAGAACTTCCAGTGATATGGAAAAGAAAATGCCACATTTCTTTCTAAYTTTTWCAGAGTACATGGGACAAGACAAATRTAAGAAAACTGTGTATGAATGTGCKTCCAGATCRTAGAGATARTGTTCCTGTGCCAAAACATTATTCAGATGTGATGAAAATTGTCTCCAAAGATRTTGTAGGTGGTAGAGAGACTGATAGCCCTATTCACAACACTTCAAACTCCCCACCAAATACAGTTAAAAAATAACATGACACTGGTTTGACACAAATTGCTGCAGACTATACATTTGTCATTCCCATTACTAAACAGAAACCAAGAATTATGGGCTGACATGCTTCTCATTCAAGTAYGTCTGAGAGACTTAGATGAGAAAATAAATGAAACAGTCAATACTGGTGATATGATTAATATAGGGTCTGGTTTGGGCTGACTTTACAAGTGGGCAAGAAATTGTTTGTTGGACATCAGAGTATTGTTTTTGTGCAACAATTAGGAGATTATGGCTGTGAAAAGCACTTTCGATGTCAGTAAATCTGACTGTGAGGCAGCATATCTGAGAAGCATTTGTGTTTACAGTGGAACTGGGTGGGCTCTTTCATTTTCTTGATTTGATATTTATAGAGAGCAGTTGAAGAAGGGGCTCAAGCTCATTTTGTAACAGKTCCCSAYGYTATAAATATGTTTRTCTTGTATTAASCACAACTGTGTTCTARAAACAACTTAAACAGCTTTAAGTASAGATTCAAGTATARCCCTGTAAAAACCAGTCATGACTTTAAGCATTAACCTCTGTGAATACTTTACAAACATTCATTGGTTCTTTATATCAGATAACTGGTACAGTGCTCATTTTCTGTGGCTTTGTGAGCAAATTAATTTACAAACCATGAAGGAATCACATAGAAGCAACAAACACTAGGTAAATTCTTCATGATATGGTGGAAAGACACATTATGAAAAGRTTCTACTGTCCATGCTTGTAGATTACTTTTATAATCTAATCCTTTGTAGAACATTTATAAATGTCCCAAGCATTATAATTCCTCTTCATACTAAAAAAGAAACCAGTAACAATACTGAAAAAAGAAACCAGTACTACCATAAAGTTTAAATATAAATGGTTTTATTTGCATCTGTATTCACATTCTGGACTATAGATCTAAGCAGCCATCACTATCCCATATCAGTTTAACATTCTCGTCAAGTAAATCAGATTAAGGATTTTACTCAGAACACAGAACAGTTTAGAGATGGAGACACATTTTACCACTAGAAAAAATTCTACTACCTCGAATATGACACATTATTGGTTGGAAGATGATTTTCACATAGAATCTTAGCTCAAGATCCTAGAATAAGAAAAATCAGCTGGGTAAATGTAGCAGTGATCCAGGATTGTATCCAAGATAATAAGTGTAAATATTTACAATTCAATAGAGAAGTTGGCTTTGAGCTCTAAACTTATACATACATTCACAAGAATRAAAACTCTATCAGAAAACAGGAATGTTGGTATTTTTGTTGCCTATCTTCTGATTAGGTATCTTCACCTGTTTTTCTCACTGAGATCTTCCTCTGCTGCCAGTGTGGAAAAAGAGGAGGGTTCAGACATGCATGATGTAAAATCTATTCCTTTAAAAAATGTCTGCTGTTATAAGGGATGTTTGGAATGAAATAAATTTACATTCAATTATTTCCTGTGTTTTTGTGCTTTTATATGTTAAACATTCATGATTCTTTTTGTTCCTGAAAAATATATTACTCACAGGGGAATAGGATTCCTTACCTAGTGAACACAAATTCATGCCTCATTCTTATTGTCTACAAAACATAAATTTGCATASATGAAAGTGACTAAAACTATTTTTTAATGGAATACAGAGCTTCTAGTAGAAATTCTTCTACAGATTTTAGCACCAGCCTGGAAGAGAATGTAGTTGTCAGGGTAAGTTTGCAACAGGGCTAACATTTATTGCCAGCTTGCTGGAGTGAAAGAACCSCTGGGACCCTTTGCAGTGAGACCACATCTGGGACAAAATGCAACAGCCTCACCAGCAGCAGCTCAGGTAGGGCCTGTTTACCCCATGGCTTTGCTYKCTCAGGAASACAGACTATCAGGTGMAGCAGAGTAGGACAGTTCTCTATCYCAAYACAAAGCACTTCTGGAGRAAKAARTAAGTTAGAGSTCTTTCAAAAGAATGGAAAGAGCTTGAAAGGGAAGATCACATCTGGCAATTGCTATCGAGGCAAAAGAGTAACTAAAAAATGGACCCAGGATTCAGACATTACCTGTTTAGTTACTCAGATTAAGAGCTTTGCCCCAGATTTTTTCTAAAATGATTCATATCACCAGACCAGATTAAATCCTGGTGCTGCAGCATTTCTACCTCCAAAGGTTTCTAGGAAAAAAAAAAAGCAACAAAACTGTTTTAGCTTTTGTGTCAGAGCTAAACTCTTAAAGACAAGCCTTAAGCAGCACTAATATAGATCCTGAAACAAGAGTAGACAAAAAAGGATGGATTTGTCTCACCAAATTAGACATCTGCAATGTGTGTGCTTATTGCCAAAGTGTCTGAGTTCTCTTCCTTGTCAGAGAAAAAGGTTTTATAGGGTACTTTACACAGACCTGTCAAAAATAAACCAAAATAAACCTCAGAGGCACCCCTTTCTTTCCATTGCCTGGGAGGGAAACCAGGCTTTATCCATTCCTATGTAGATGCCTTTATTGTCAAGACTATGGTCAGTCATATGAGTGGAGTATAACCCAGTGGTCGACAAGGAGCAGAGTCCTTACTCCCTCTTTGTCCTGAGCTGCTGCAAACAAAACAAACCGTGGCTCACATCTGACAGAGCTCTTTGAAGCGCTTAGAGTTACCTTTCCCCTCTCTGGCCATTCCTTGGAATTCATCGACCTGAATTTTGGCTAATTATAGACTGTAGACATACATTTTCACATTCCCTGGCTCACTGCTTACTTCCAGGAAGAAAAAAGTGCCAAATGGGGCAATTTTATTCCTCCAGGTCGCTGGAGCCCTAACAACTTATGCACTTATTATTAATAAGGGCAAAAATTTTGATGCTGAAATCATCAGATGTTATTTGAAAAGAAGATTACAACTAGAGAAAGCTTTTTTGTTCTTACTATGCATGTTTAGTATGCGTATATTTATGTTTATATATTCAAACATTTAATGTATTTAATTTATATAATGATATATATTCATTTAATTGAATTAATTTTCTAGAAATGTATTAATAGAATATGTTTACACAAATATGTTATATCTATAATATAAATTCAGTACATGTAGTATGTATATTTAGTATTTAATGAGCATTACCTCATTAGTTAATGATGCTTCTCAGTACTGTGTTATAAATCAACACCATTACAAATCTAATACAAGTCCTGAAGTCTCTTTTTCTCATTCTCTCACTCATGGCACAAAATAATCTCATGAAGATTTTAAAATTACAAATAGATTGTTTTAGTGGAAAAAACCTTGCATTTATAYATGTTTCTTGTTACAAAATATTGGGAATAACCTTCCACAGCATAACACATGTATGTATTTTTGTGTTTCTAAATTACATAGTGAAGATATTTATTAATTTGTACATAATGTGTATTTACCACCTAACTATTACAAGAGAAAATGCAAATTGAGAAGAACCGAGTGCYCAATTAATGAAAACAACAAGCCTCCTGAAAGCCAGAAGCATCAGGTGTTCAAAGTGAAATTCTGAGTTTGATCATRGCCGAGATGGAGAGTTTTTTTAAGGCTCACCTGTACATGGTGTTATACAGGTACCCTGTGAACATTCACAGGTCCTGATGGCATTTAACGTCTAAAGCTTTTTTCCTTCTCTTTGAAGAGTTCCATCTCTTTTCTTGTTCCCCTTTTTTTTTTTTTTTTTTTTGTAAGAAGGATGATGAGGTCTTGTCATCCATGAAAAGGATGAGTCTACTGGCGTAGCTGTTTGATGAATGCAGACTTTTACTTCAAATTTTACAATTGTGCTTGCAGGGATGAGGGTAGGGATTCTCAAATATATAAAAGGGAAATAAACAGAAAGTTCTATTGACTTTCATTGGGTTCTCAAGGGCCTTTGTTGGCCAGATTTCTTAAATTTAGGTAACTGTGTATATTAGTAAATCGTCTATAAAAGGCATACAAACCAGCAATCTACAGAAGGAGATATTAATAATGAGGTGTTTGGCCAAAAGAAGGGTATAAAGCAGCAGTGTTACAATGTCAGAGTTGAGAAGAAATAAATAAATCCCAGCCTGGAAAACTCTGCAGTAGGGACTTTTTTTGCTACCTTCTCATCCCTTGCATTTCAAAAACAAAAGGGAAGAGAAAAATAGGGTGGGGTTAATCAGCATGAGGACTAGGTGCAATTCCTGTTATAAAGCACTTTATTTTTGCAGCAGATCAGTGTAAAATAATTCTCATAAAATAATACTCACTGCCTACCTGAACTGGTGCTAATTATTGTTTACACACCATTTAGATAATTAAAAAATATATAGACACCCTCTATCAGAATATGGCAGAGTTTGATTTTGATTTTTAATATGGTTTGATATGTGATTTTCAACAGTGCAGAGTTTGGGAAAAAAATAAATAAAGGCAACTGTGTCAGGCTGTAGAAATAAATATCTGAATTAATGTGAATTTTGGAAAGGGATGGTTTGCTTTGTGAGATCTTGGAATGTCCTCAAATGAAAAATCCTACATTTTGACATTACRCAATTCACATGTACCAGAATTCTCTGGACAATGCAGGGTGTGGGCTGAGGGGGATCCCTTCCAAAAAAAGCAGTTAGAAAACTAATTTTAAAAAGTGCCTCTCAGTGCTGTCCTGAAAGAAATCACAGCTTCTTCTAAAGGAAAAAAATGTAAATCAGGAAACAATTTCCACCCCACCTCGTCTCCTAATGAGTGTAGTGCATAGCTGTTTGTAAGAGAAAAATGTAAATTTACATTAAGGTTACCTGTAAGACAACAGAAACAAAAGAATTTATGTAAAACACGTTACTATCTTTGCAATTAATTTTGCATATAATTTGTTTCCCTCAAGTATAGACCTTCAACATTTCATATGGGAAAAAAAGGAAGCTCATTAGCATTAGTGGGMCATTTACATTCTTCAAACCTTTTAGCTTAAAGCTGCCCAATCTGAGAGATTTTATTTGTTATGAATATTTATATTATTCTGCATCATGATAGCCACATTATATCACAGTACTTCCTTCAAACACAAGGGTAGATTGTATGATTTTTTTCCACACATTTTTAGTACTCACTTTTCAAACAGCTCCTTTTCTTTATGTGGCATATAAGCTGTAAAATAGTATTCACTACATACCTGCATTTGTACTAAATATTTTTTATGTAGCATCTAGATAATTTAAATATCATCTTGCAGTACCATGAAGCAGTCAAATCCAGCAATTCTCTGTATTTTGTCTCATTTTAATCTGTAGCTGTTGGCCTTCCTATTAGCAGCTTTTCCCTCTTTTTTGAGCCTTATTTTATTTTATTAATAACGTTCCCTCCTTTCTTTCAGCGTGATTTTATTTTACTTTATGTTTTCTCTTTTCCATCCAATTTTTGCATTATGGAGGAAGCAGTCTGGAAGCTTTTGCTGACACACAGTGTATAAAGAAACCGGATGGCAGAAATAGTTGATCTCGTAGCGGTAATCATGCACAGAAATGGAAGAACTGCAGGGTGAACTTTTTGATCCATAGCAWGAAGCTGTGCAATGATCAATTGCCTGTCCAAATCAGCTCCGCACTTATTATTTTTATGGAAATGTACCATCCCAGCTTCTGTTATGTGTACTCAGCTTTGCTCTGTCTCCACCCCTTGATGTTCCAACTACTTCTGTAAGATTTAATAAAATACCCTGGAAATGCAAACATGAGGCCTTTTGAAAGGCTGGATTTTACTCTAATTTCAGCTGGAAATTCAGAGCTCCARCTCTGCTTTCTGAGAAGCAGTATTAGAAAATGCAGATTGTGGATAGCTTAATGGAGCTGGCCTACTTTCTAGARCCATTTGTTTTGATGAGAGCCTGAGTGTAAATCCTGTGCAGAACACAGACAGCTATTATGCAGTTAATTATGCACAAAGTAAACATGTACAATTGCAAACAGCAGAATGCCACCTAATAATGGATAACCTGAGATTTATGGTATGCATGCCCAATCTGTAAAGGCTTCTACTCATGAATCTAAAATGAATGGAACATTACCCAAATGATCCAGAATGAAGGATTTAACGTATCRCTCTACCCTTATTGCTACTTATTCCCTGTCAGCAGATTTTTCATTTGGTTTTTATTTATTGCACATAARCACTACGCAAATGATTTGGTCATATTTAAGAACACATGGTCTGTGCTTCTGATTACTGGTTATGCACTCTGTTACCAATTACTTGTTAAGTAATCACTTCTTTAATTACATTGGTCAGCAGATAATGATTTTGCCTTCATTTGCTTKGAAGACTAACTGCAGCAAAATAAGTTGTAATGTGAATATCCCTAGAAAAACGGGGCACATCCTTTTTACACATATTCATTTTCTTCCCTTGTAGGTGTTTTTATAAATGTGATTGCAGTCTACTTTTATTCTTCAGGTTTTCTGTGCCAGAGACTGATCAGTGCTCAGATCCAGTTAGCAGAGTTGTGACTGCATCAGAGCCCCTGCTAATGGGAGTGTTGGCTCACACACCACGATTAGCCCTCATCATCTTCATTCTGTCTTCTCTGAAAGAGAAAAGGGCTTCAAAAATTCATAAGTAATTGTAAAGCAGCAAGAAAACCAACTAAGCTGCTAGAGCACCTTGTCAGTAAAAGGCAGTTGTTATTGTCTCTTTCTGCAGTTRGATTTTTAGCTTACTCTTTTTTCTTTTCCCTTTTTTCTTTTGAGGAGAACAAGAGCAAACAAGCCCCCAGACCCTGAGACACCTTTTGTAGCTTTTCTGTAAGTGATCTGTGACACAGGGCACAAAATATTTTGCATATTTGAATAGGTCACCACATCAATAGAATTATTGCTGACATGGCTATCCAAGCCTCTTTTTCCTTTGGATTATTATTAATTGCAAATAATGTCCTGCTGTAATCAGTTTTTTGTCCCTTTATACTTGCTTCCTGACTTTTTCTTTGCTGACTGCTAGGTCCTGTTAAAAGATTCCACTGACTCAATTGCATTGTACAATCCCTCTTTCAGGGGTATTCCAGGAAAAGAAAAGACAAAAGAAGTGGAAAAATTAGTCAGGACTTTGTGRACTGCAAACTTGATCTCCATTGCTAAATAAACCAGATGCCAAGAGTGGGCTTCAGGATATGTTCTGTCATCATGCATGCTATTTAAGTGTTAGCCATGGTTTTTCAGAATTTTCTGAAACAATGTCTGGGTAAAAATTGGTGTATAGGATGTGTCAGGGAGCTCTCATATCCCCACCCACGAGAGGTATGCAGTGCAGCAATTCTGCCCTGTGCAGTCCATCAACAATATCCCAGAGGGACTGGCAGCCTCAAGCCCTATCAGGTATCCACACTCAGGCTGCACCCAGACCTCCCAAACACCTTCAGTTCCAGGCACTGAAACACTGGTAGACTGCAACACACATTTCTCAGCAGTCCAGACACGTTCAGCTGAAAAGAAAACATATAAAGATGATAAGCATGACTTAAGGTGACTGAGGCTCGGGGAAAGATGAATACTAACTGCTGTGTAGTGTGGATATAGCTAAGCCAAACCATTTGCCCAGAGACTGGACCCTGTCTTTGTTTTATTTAACAGCAAATATTGGGATTCCATGGAGAGAGATGGAAATGCATCACGCTGTGAGATATTCTTGTCTACAGGTGGGTGGATGGATAGAGTACTTATCAAATATAATGAATAGATTTTTCTGATGTTTAGAGAAGGACAAGTGATGTTTCCTTATGAAAAAAACATGAGGATTAATTAAAAGTCTGTTGTGATTTTTTTTTTCATATTCCGCTTACACATCACTGTAATTCCACTACAAAAGAGATGCTGTTATTACTAATATTGCCCGTGCTGAAGTGACAGGTGCTGGACTCTAAATTTCTCTTCATACCGATCACATCAGGAAATTCATTTGGAATAGTGAAGGCAGAACTGTGGTGATGTGAGGTACATTGCTGYTGGCACACAAGCTGTCCAGTTCAAAGCTAGCTCAGTTCTGCCTTTGACTGCAATTCAGGCACGCTTGGATACATAACATCGCTGATGTTTGAACTACTTGGGCACTGTTGGCTTTCCAAACAGTTTGTTATGACAGCCCCTACCCCTGTAGGTGGAGGGAAAGATGCTGTAAAACCACACTTCCTTTCAAGCTGTGCATTCTTATTCCACAAGATGTTACATCTGACCAAAAAAAAAAGAAGAAAAAGAAAAAAAATCACACACAATAAACTAAATCAACCAAACCCCAAACTATCCAGTTATAAAAGTAGTAGTGAAAGCATATTTTGTAAAATGACCAGGAGAAAAATGAACTGGAGAACTAGTAACCACAGAAAAAAAAAAGAAATAAAGGCCAAAGTAAGCAAATACGTATGTCTCTCTTCTGGGCCTTTAAAAGTTGTAGGTCACAGTTGTGTACTGCATTGCATCATTCACTACTTTGATGGGGCTGACTTATTTTCTTGAGTTTTTGCTGAACCCATCCTGCCACCTACATTGAGGGTTTATTTCCTTACGCTACGTAAGGGAGTGAGGGAAGCATCACTTTCATCTTTATGAGACAGTAGTCTTTTTTTTTCTCCTCCTCATTTGTTCATCTGTAATTAAAGCTAACAATTCAATTGTTCTTCACCAGCATTTTTTGCTTGCATAGCTCTTTAATTTTTTTTTTCTCCTTTCCATTAACAATTTTATTTTTGATTACTATTCCTTTCCTCTGGATCAGTCAGCTTTCACATCAGATATCTTGTTCTTGTCATTGCAACCTGCTGTGTGAATCAGGTAAGATACCTTTACAGAGAAGCCTTGATTGTGTTTGCTGAGCTGTGAGAAAAACAAAAAAGCGTAAGAAAAAAAAAACAACTCAGAAGCTTGCTTGTGAAAGAATCAGCCCCTGCTGAACCTACAGCACAGAAAAAGGCAGAGAATTTTACACATGAATTTAAAGAGACTTATTGAAGTCTCTTGCTGAGAAGAAACCATTTCATSTTGTTAGCTTGATCTCAGTAGTTTTCATCTGTCTGATGCAGTGCTCCAGCAGTAGGTYACACCCAGTTTGCATAGASGTAAATGACAGCACTGCCCCAGGCRCTGGCCAGTCAGGCCCTCACTCTTTACCAAAGAGCTGTGGAAGCACAGGAGTCACCCCAGCAAGGCTGAGACTCCACTGCAGCAGCCAGGCTCACAGGAGAGCACACAGCTGCAGAAAGCCTCTGGGGCTGCAGAGACCTCTGATCTTAAAGGCAGCTTTGCAGCTGCAGCAATTACTGCCACACACCCAACTGGATGATTCCAGCCTGAAGCCTACAAACAGGCATCCCTTGCTAATTGGGAACAGAGGAAGAGGAGATCAGAGAAGTTAATAAGTGTGAAGTCAGTACTGTGGCCAGTTAATAGCAGTACTCTTGTTATGCCCATGAATGTGTTACAGAAGTATTGGCAAATCTTATCCTGCCTGAAGGGAAGTGGGTGGCTGACATGGAATAATAAAGACTCTTTTTTTTCCAGCTGCTACTCTGAAGGCTGCTCAKACTAGAAATGGCAAAACTGTACCAGACGATGGTCTCTCTGGTGGTAATCAATAGTCCTGAAGTATTTATTTGTTAGCAGGAGTCTGTCTCATGAAGATTCCCCTTCAGCAATAGAATTACTTGTGTATTAGCAAATCAGGCCTAGGGCATGGGTAATCTTTGGGAGGGTTGAGAAGGAATTCTTCTGATGGTTTTGCTGTTTCTCCCCTTTTCATCCCCTGAGAGTTTAGCAGCAATCTGCAATAAGTCTTGGATTAGGACTAGATTGGGAATGCCTCCTTGCTATGAAAAGGAGACATCAAGCAGTGCTGGAAGAGAGGGGAAATACATCTGTGGAACRAGAGGATTTAGCAACAGTATTGAGGTCCTAGGACTGGAGTAGATTTGGTGCTGGGCCAAAATATAGACAAGTAGTAAATGTGGAAGCAGAYAGGTAATTGCTTAGGCATGAGTTTTCTTGTGCTGTAGCTGATGTCAGATTGTCCTTTGGGGCACAATTTTATCTGACATTCCCCCTGTGAATTCTTGGAGGTCAGCTTCAGACTTGAATGAACAATATCATTTATTTGTTTGTAACTTCTGCTAGTTTCACCATCTGGCATGAATTATTCTTCACTGAACATGTTCTGTCTTATCAAATTCTATTATCACTTTGTGCTTATCCTGTACTTTATCATTTTGCAACTGCYTGTGTAAAAATAAGTAAAGCAAGAAAATAAAACTATTAGTGGTTTGAAAGTCCTTTAAAATCTTGTTGCAGCCATTCCTGCAAACACCTGAGGCTTGAAATCTTGTCTCAAACGCAGATAACTTTAATGGCTTTTTGTTTGTAGAGCTTTATTGTTCTGTAGTGTTATTTTATGACAAATTAAATATCTTTGGTGTTACCAAAAAGTATATCCCTTTTATTTTCCTTCAACTTATTTGTSTCTAGTTCTAAAGGATTAGTTATTTCTTGCATTTTCATTCTCTTATTTTTTTTTAATTTAATTTGATTATTATCAAGTTCTAGATTTGCTGCCTCAGTTGTGTTTTATTTTTAGGGTAGATAAATTTTTTTTAACCTGGTTTAGTGTTTCATCTTTCTTCATCTAAGTGTGCTTTTCATTTACACTTTATTTCAAAATCATATCTCTGACTTTTTTTTTCTTCTCTCCCACTCTTTTGCCTTTTCATTTATTTCTCAAATATGACCTGTTTGCAGTGCATRCTTTAAGTGCTGACTACTTTCTTTTTTGGTCCTGTTGTCTAACCCTGGTCACAGTAAGTTGATTTATTTACATTCACAGGTGTTTTTTCAGCATCAAGTCCTTCACACTGTATCAGATAAGTGTSTGAACATCATGAAAATAATAAACAGAAGAGATTTCACTCATAACCCAAATGTGTTAAGGAAAACTACTTTCAAAAGGCACTTTTGCAAGCCATTACATATAAGAGGTTGAAATCCTTGAAGCATCTTAAATCTGGCTGCTTTAAATTTCAACTCTCACTTCTAGTTTCACCTTTTGAAGCTTTTTTTTTTTTTTTTTGCTTTCAAATAGATGTTATACATCAATAAATACTTAAGTCCGACTCCTTGTGTAAAAAAAAAAAAAATAACCCCTTTGGCAAAATCTATGAATGAGAAGACCTTGATCTAAYCTGAATATCAAATTGCAAACAGTATGGGTAGACCAAGGCAATAAACCTTGTCCATGATACCAAGAAAAAGGCAATAACTGAATATTTATTTATTCTCTCATTAAATGATAAAAATGTTGTGCCAAGCGTGCTTCTGTTTGAGGTGTTTTGACCCACGACACCCCATAATCTTGTTCTGCCCTGGTGAATTTGGAAGTGGAGCAGTTTTAGGGATTCTCACTGAGATGGTCAGTGTACAACACAGTTGTGTACTTACTCCTCAAG
Organism: Malurus melanocephalus; assembly: GCF_030028575.1. NCBI lineage: Eukaryota > Metazoa > Chordata > Aves > Passeriformes > Maluridae > Malurus > Malurus melanocephalus. The sequence continues at coordinate 1,090,960 of NW_026623480.1, forward strand.
GGAAAGTTGATGTCAGCCACAGATATTTTCTTTCACAGTTGCAATTTACCTTGATTTTTGCTGGAACACTGAAGAATAAAATGAATTTAAATCAAAATTTGGTAAATTTTCTGCTGTATCCAGACTTCAGTAATTCTCGTTAAAATGTACATAATCCTTGGACTTAGACTGATGGCATAGAGACTATGACCAGAATGTAGCCCCCTGGGTATGTGAATGGCAAACTGTCTATACTCAGATAAATCCTGAAGGAAGGTTTAAAAACATTCTACTTGGCTCTAAAGCAAAAATGTACAGCGCAGAAAAGTAAAAAAAAGCTGGATAACTCAGAGTCTTTATTAATTGATCAGCATTTATTGTTTCTAGTTCTTTCTGTTTAAAAGGACTTTGAAAGAAGTCCTGGGTTCTACTACTCTTTAGCTGAAGTGGAACATTTGGTGTATAGAGACAGAAATCAGGAGAGTGCTTACATATCTTTGATTCTCCAGGTAAAATTATTTTTGAACAAAGACATAACTTTATTAGTTTTGAATCACAAGAAACAAATTAATTTGCTCTTACAGTGCAAGAAGGGGAACCTGCTGTTTTCTATAATATGCTTTTTGCTTTCTTGGAGGATTTTTGTCATTTTAAATAACTTTTGGAATTTGAATCTCCTTTATCAGACTCCCTTTCCAAAACCAGTATCAAATGGGTCTAAACATTGTGAAGGCTTTTATCAATAGAGATCTTTTTTGTGCACAGCCAGATATGATTTCAGGTTTGAATCACATGAAACATGTATAAAGTGACAAGTTACTGGAAATATGAAAACAGCTATAATCTTAATAAAACCAAAACGAGACTGAATKAATTTTCTTGGGAACATTAATGCTTATGCCAGACAAAACATTCTTAGAATGAGCATTTCTACACTGTAAGAGCACATCAATTTTGTTTTCACAGCAAGCCATGAGGAGTTAGTAAATAACAAGATTTATACACAGATCTCCTGAGTACTGAGTTGGACAATCAGATTATTGATTGGCCACCATGATGGCACTGAACCTGAACCTCCCTTAATGCCATCATCTGTAATCATCTCTTGATTAGACACTCTGAAGTGCCATAGCCAGGATCAGGTAGCAGGAGAGAGCTCTGATTGAGCAAATCAGTTTGAAAAGGGTCCCTGGAGAAGAATTTCATTTTCCAGGCCAGAATTATCATCTCTGTGCCTTTGAATCTATACTAATAACATAATGGAGGAGAAAAAAAAATGTTTCTTGTGATGAAATAAAACATCTGTTTCCTCCCTTTCCACYGGGTTGGGTTTATCAAATTATGGGCTGAGTATTACACAGCTCTTTTGCAGTGAGCAAAATGGACTGATGGTGGATGGATATTTTTAATTCTTATGTTATCTGCTCTAGGACTGCTGACATATGGAATTATTCAGCATCATATTAGCAAATGCTTTTAAAACTCTTGATAACATGAGATAATTAGTGTCCTTTTGCAGAAAAGTAAATCCCATGCCAACTTCACACAACTGAAGCTAATAATATTATGGCAACTCTGATCTTAACAGATTCTGTTTGTGGCTGGAGCTGCAAATCAATGATATCCCCGTCAYTGATGCTTCTCTGGAAAAAAAAGAAAAACAAAACATCAAAACMGGCAGCTAAACAAAAGCCCTCTAATATTTACTTCAGCAAATTCAATTTTATATTAAGCTGTTGACACCAGTCAAGAAAGCTGATAATTTTATTTTGTTTGGGCTAAATTTTGCTACTATTATTCTGTAACACTTGAGAGAGTGTATGCTTACAGAACTGAGAGAAAACCACTGTGAGTCCTTGCAGGCTGAGGCTGTATCACAGGTGCAGTGACATTGGTTTCATCCCATCAGTTGGGATACTGCTGCACATAATGTCTCTCTTTTTAAGGTTAAATGTGGTAGAATATCAGCCCAGTTGCCCCTGGAGTATCTGTTTAGTAGGGTAAAGTGGGAGGCTCTGGGCCCTCTCTTCTGATTCCTTTSGTAAAACCTTTTATTAAAAATCCTAAAAAAGGTAGATAGTTTTAAAATAATGTAAGTGCCTACACACTTGTATCTGATCTTTCCCTAAAAGTTCATGATTCCTGCAGTATTTTGCATGGTACTAGGCATTATTTTCCCATGTCTTTCCAGAATTGTCCCTATATTTGTGTAATCTATGATGTACTTTTCAAAACTGTTTTTTAGGGTTTTCTCAGGTTTGGGTTTTTTTTAATTTTTTTTTTTTTATTATTTTTATTTTTATTTTTTTTATTTAAGTGATCTCTTCCACCAATCTCCTTACAATCCTGACTTATGAATTGTGTTTTGAGCCTATTTACAGGGTGGCAAGAGGCTGTGTAATGCTGTGTAGACATGTCTACATGGGAATGCAATAAACATTAGCAGATATTGTTAGCAATGGGCTGGGGAGATCAATAAAGAATGCAATCATGGTTACTAAGAAAACAGATAAAATCTCAATATGAAGATAATATCAAAGTAACTAGGAAACACCCATAAGAGGCGTCTGAGGGCCCATTCTCTTCAGTCTCTGATCATGGAGTACTCATGGTGTCTAATACTTGGGAATATCAGGCAAAGGATGATCTGCACTGACCTATGTGGGAATTGCATCCAATGAAGGCTGAAATGGATGTGCCTGCGTTGCTAACTGAACCCGTGCTTTTCCACCACAGGAAAATTCAGTCAGCTGAGAAAAGTTTCTGATAGGTGCTCACACCCAATACTCCCTGTTCCTTAATCAACACAATGATAATCTATTTTTCATCCATATTGAGTAGGGTGTTACTCCCTCTCACCTTACAATGTGTTGGCATTGCTAATTTAGGYTCTGGCAATGGATGAGGAAGAGAAGAAGACAGTCAGATTTTTATCTGTTGGGAATTCTGAGATAGGAACCTTCTGTGAAGCAGTTTGAGTCATTACCACGCTTGTCTGTTCATTTCTGCTTGTTGTTCCTGTGCCAAAGCAATTTGAGCTGTGGCTGTGCTCACAGCAGCACTATTTAAAAACAGGTGTGAGGATTGTCTGCAGCCAGTTAGTATGTGAATCCTCTGTGGCCAAGGAATTCTATAGACACCCTGTTACTAYATGTAAGAAGTTCTGGCCTTTATCAGCAAAGTTTCATGGTTAAGTGTTCAAAATGTTTTCTCTGGGAATTTCATGCTTTCTTAACACAGACACACACAAATCCCCTATGAGGATTAAAAAAAGCTCCAACGTACCATAGACAGGAAAAGTTTATGTTCTCAAGGCACTCTTGGAGTCTTCATAAACAGAAAAYACAATCATAGATCCTGAATCTAGGTTTGATATCTATACCTCTTCACAGTGTAGCATAAACACATGAGGTCAGCCTGAAGGTTACACCTGTCCAATTTAATGCCTCTATCCATCCCATTGCTGCTGGCAGGGGGCATGACTGACCAGATAACCCCCTCAACACCAGAACTGAAGAAAATCCTGCAAAAAATTACTGGTACCCCATTACACCCCCAAGGGAAAAATTGGTATCTGCTGTCTTCTTATTTTACATGTAAGAGCTCAAAAATTTGTTAATTTAGTGCCACTGTGCCAAGGCACTTAATGTTTATGAGAGAGAGATGTTGGTGTGTGTAGGGAGACCCCCAGGCAGGCTGCAGGTTTGGTTACAGCAGGAGTTGTGTCTGTGGCAAAGACTGCACAGTGCCTGCCAAACTTCTCTAGAGGGTGAATTTGGTAAAAAGGAAAAGTTTATAGGCAGTGAGAAGGGAGACAGGCAGTTTGCTTAGAAATGTCTAGCAGGAGAACATATCTTAGTTTTCTCCTACTGTGTGTGGGTGTTGATAGGCTGAAATCAAATACTGCAGTTTCATTTCTTTTTTTTTTTTCGTTTTGTGAGAAGAACAGTGTGAAGGGGAGGGAGAAGAAGTAGCTATTGAAAAGTATACAGGATTTGAAATACAATGTTTAAAGTAAGCTGGTTTAATGAAAAGTGAGCTGGTTTTGTGAAGGAAAAGAATTAGCCTATGATCAGAATGAATTACCTGACAAATCTTGCATTTGCTTCTACACATATATAGTCTTCATATTGACTGCAAAACTTTCAAAACTATTTAATCTTAGTCAAATGAAATGTTAACTTTGAATAAGAACTATTGGAAGGAAAATATTAACACTAATRTAAACCCTTTGCTTAATATTATGGATGGATAACAACTAYTGAAATGTGAAATTATGCTGCAGTGCAAATTTGTCAAAGTATTATAAACTTGCATTTTGTATCRTATAAAAATGTAGAAAGAACTACTRCAAAATGMYATAAGACAGTATGAGGTYACTATCACATTTATGCTGCTCCTCATAAGACTTTCCAGGTGGTGATGCTAAAACCAACATTAATTGGTCRCTGGATACTGGATTTAGAAAACTGACATCTGTTTAAAGTAATTGCTGTACAGAGACAACAAGCTTTAAGCTACTYACATCTAGTTGGACCCCATTGATACTAAATATACAGGAATCCATAATGTTGCTGAATTACTTTACATTACTTTTGACCTAAAAATCTTTTTTCTAATGAAGAGTAATTAATTATTATTGAAATAGCAATAAACCTACTCTTTATGATTACATAAGAAAGGGACAACTCCCTTAAATGTCTTGATTTTCAGCAACACAGGTTAGACTTGGGTCAAAGTGAATTCCAGGGTGTTTCTAAGTTTTTCTGCAGTTTGTAATAAACACTCAAATTAATCTTGCCTAAGAGTTTTGCAGAAGTTGTGTGCCTGTGGTTCCCTAAATAGCAACTCGAGGCAAGTTCTCATTGTGCCACAAATAGGACCAACTGTACATTGCATAACAGAAGGGGGACACTATAAATCAGTTTAACTGAGCTGATGGTAATTTTTTTTTGGATAGGGGAAAACAAAACAAACTTCAGATTCTTGCAAAGTCTATGTTGAAAAGTTATGTTTCCACTTTGTAATTATATGGTTTCAAAGTTGTTTTTCATTTTTCTCTTACCCTTTCCCCTTCTCTATCACTCTTTTRTTTTATTTTATTTCYWCACTTYATTACWGTGGGAGGCARTTAGARAAAAWAGAKARTAAAGCAGAGACAAWTTGAAGAARCTTAAAATTTGAAAAAAAGAGGAAAGCAAATAAATAAAAAATGGGCTCAGGTTTCCCAAGATAAAACACTGCTAGGCAGGGAAAAAAAAATTCTTTTACCTTCTCAGTGACAACTAGTGGTAACTTTTGTTCTTATATTTTGCCTAAGTAACATCAAGCTGCTGAAACACAGAGCCATCAAAGGTACTCAGCCCTAGACCAAACTGCCTCACTGAAAGAAGGAAGAAAATGCTACCAGAAAGGTCTCATCAGTGAAAACCTAGAGTACTCTGCCATTTTTCTTTTAGCTTATTTGAATTGTTCCACTCTCCTCTGTAAATTTGCTTGAAAGCACTAAAATAAGCAAATATTCATACACTTACTTAAAAGCCATTGAGAGTGAAGATATATGCAGATTAGATCTAAACATCTGGAAAGAAACATAAAATCCAATAACTGTGCAGCCAAGATGACTGTATTACATCTCAATCTCCTGGTCACCAGTCACTGTGCTCCGCAGAGCAGGCTGCTGTGTACAAGTGGGGCTGTAATCTCAATCACCTCCTGTGTTGTAGGAAACACTGAGGCTTCCTCCTTTTTCTGAAATATTGAAATACAGTAAAGGGTAATTAATACCAGGTGTATTAGGAGAAATCAAACAGATCTGTATTTGCAATGAGGTAATTATTATGATATGGGCATTATACCAGTTGCATATGTGTATAAATAGACTAGATGCGAAATTTTGTTTTACTTCTTCATCTTAAAATATTTTGTGTTCCTGCTGCTTTAGCTTCAGTACTACTGCCTGCAGGGTTTTTGCATGAGATTTCTTACTCCCACTTCCCTTTATTGAAGAATGGATAGATAAAGAAAGTGGATGAAGCTATTCCACTTGAAATTGAAATCTATGGTAAGGAAATGTTAGTATGTGCAGCTGGTATAAATCCCTGTCTCTGTCCTGGAGTATGAAAAAAGCAATGTGCTTCCCAAATCCCTGCACCTTAACTGAGCTAGCTAGGAACTGAACAGAGATTGCTTAGCTGTGTGTATGTGTTTGAGATATTGTTGCTTAATAATTAAGACTATTTAGTGCATCTCATGGGACATGGTGTGTTTAAAACTCCTCATAAATTTTATCTTTGCAAGCACTTGTTCTCAAATGGCCCTGAAAGCACAATAATCTTTATAGTCAATATRTATATAAAATGTGAAGCTTAAATGTATTCTACTCCAACCACAGTGAAATCCRTTTACTTTGCTGCTTGGCATGTGAAAAAAACCCCCAGATTTTAGAAATTTCTTTGTCTAAAGGATTTAACCAAATTTATCAGATTAGAATGCAGCAAAAGGAAGATATGTAGCAAATGAAAACTAAATAGAATATTTTTGGTGTTAAAAGGAAATGTCAAATAATATCCAGATTTTTCAGGAATTAATAAAATCTTCTGGTCATGGTTTCCAGTCATAAATATTCAGGAGAGAAGCTGTCTACTCTTCACTTTTCATTTCTTTATCTTTCCTGCACTGTTATCTTCACGAGCCAAGGGTATCACGATACTGTTGATCTGGGTAATTTTTCTTACCATAATGAAGGGTGTTGTGTTTGTCTAACTGGTACAAACCAGCACTCCTACCCAAAAAGCAGCTTMAGCCACAATAGGGACTTGTCCTTAATCCCCTGCTGCCAACAGAGGAGAACCCACTGAGGGAGCCACGCTGGGACTAAAACTCTGGGGAGAGCAAGGGAAAGGAAAGYTTCACCTGGATTACTCCCAGAGTACATGGCACTTCTCAGGGAGCACATGTAAAACAGCGTGGGTGGGTGGGCAGAGTGAGGAAAAGCAGAGGAGGGAGGTAGGGAAGCCCCTGCTCTCACTGATGTATGCTTGCACAGTGTAGGTGCAGGCAGTGTGGGTAAAAGAGAAATTATGAGGCATCATTTCATAATGAAAATCAAATTACAGTGTGTATTGAATAAGGAAATTCTTAGTAATATTTTAATAAATATCATGGATCTGACTAATTACCTSTGTAACAAAAATCTTTTAGAAATACACACTTAAATCAAAACAATTCTAAGAGGAAAGTAGGGGTAGTTAAAGATTGAATCACCTGGAAAGTGTCTGAAATACAGTGGAGGAGTTATTGTAGGATGCTTTCTACTTGACAGCTCTACAGCTGGTCTTTTACTATGTAGTCTTTCCATGCCAAATATGCAGAATTACAGATAATATTAAATTAGGCATGCCAGACTAATTAATAGGACTAAATTACAGAAGATAAGTCTGAAATTCAGATGGATTGTTTTACAGAGAGATGTAGGGTAACTGCTATAATTAGATCAACCTGATACTCTSAGCCTGGCTGTGATGAGAAAGCCTTGCACATATTCCAAGGAAAGATTATTGTGYTCTTAGAGAAAATGTAYRTTTTAACACTTGGTTGTTTTGACAYTCTGTGGTGTGTTTTTTACGCTCCGGGTGAGCAGGTAACATTCTGTCCTGGAGAATCCATTTTCTGAGTCATTAATCAGCCAGAGTCTTTGGCTCGTGGAGAGTCTCRGCTCTGCTGGTTGTCTTGTCTTCCGCAGAGCTGGAAAACAGATGGAGCTCCAGTCAGGGAGTCTGGGCAAGTGGGGGTCCCACCCTTGAGACAGGTGAAGAATTCTCAACCTGTCACTTGAAAAGAGGAAAAAAGCAGTGCAAACATAAATCCCACCTGGTAGYGTGGAAAAGTACTCTGACACCCTGTAGAAGTCACATTTTATGTACTCAAGGGAGGAAAGCTTTGACARTTTGAGAAACTGCACCAATAAATATGCATACTAATATTCTAGGTTCACCAGCTCAAGAGCATGAGACAATTGCCAAAAATATGCAGAAACACTCCAGATACTGGGAAAAACCTGCCTCTCCAGAATGTAGGCCACCACTTTATACATTGGCCATCACAGGTGCCAGACAAAGGACAGCATTACAGCCTGCAGTGAGTATGCAGTGAAAGGAAGCAGAAAGTTGTATCTTTGAATTATCTTGCATGTTGGGTTATGTACAGGCTGTTCACTGGGCTCTCTCCACCCTGGATGTGCTCAAATGGCAGTGAGTGTTTTGGCAGGGARCGTGCTGACTGCTGTCTAGCACACACTATCCAGTGAGAGCTATTTTCGTTATCTGCTAAAACTACAGCTTGGAAATATGTGCTGCTGAGACATTTTGCYGTTTGAAAATGCTCCAGGAACTAGTTCCATGGCTGTAAATCAAGAATTATAATGTCATCATAATACCAAAAAACTTTCTTCGGTCCCAAATGGGAACGTTTTATGTTCAGCTGACATGAATACGATATAAAGCAGAGGGGTCCATGAACTGTTTGAGAGTTTTCCCATGCATGATGCTAATATTTTACCACTGAACTTTGGTTTCTGAATTTTTGTTTCACTTACATCTGCATGAAAATTCTCACCTGTCCACAGTACTTGAAATGGCTGTTTTCCTGAAGACAGAAAAGGGATATGAATTCCTTATTCTCCTTTAGCTTAAAGTTTCTTAAACATTGACCCATTAAAAAAAAAATTGGTTTTTATGTTTAGTTTTTTGGGTTTTTTGAATATGGAATGTTCATTTTATAAATCTGAATGTGAAGAACTAGTTTGCTTAACTCTGAAATTTGGCTTTCACCTGTCCTGCTCTGCTGAGCAGTCATGTGTCCTTTGCTTTGCAAATGATTTGTCAGGGATTTGTGAACTCTCTGGAAATGTAGATGTGCAGTTTCTACAGGTGTTTTTGAAACTTGGCATCCTGMACCTAAAGGGAGCATTCATTAAATTCCTCTCCCACTACATACACATATGTTCAAACATTTTCACTCTCCCTATGAAAGCAGTCCTCATGTTCTCAGAATGCCTAACAAAGGATTTAAAATGAAGCAGCAGTCACCCCAAGCCATGAATTGTTCTTTTAGAAACCTCGCAGAACAGGACTTATGGTATACAGATGGCAAAGTCATGGTTTATAGAACTCAGTTGTGCTGATGTGTGAAGCAGGTCTSAAATAGCTCAGCTGGCAGGAGTGGGTGCTTCAGCCATTCACAAAACACCAACCAAAGTACTTAAACTTTATAGCCAGGCTTAAATTTCTAATATGAACAGAGCCAGAGCAGAGGGCTGATATTTGCTCATCCTTGCTGCTGGAAGAATTCCTGCTACAGCTTTGGCCTGAGAATTTGTTCGCTTTGCCACAAATTTCCAAGTGCTGCCGGGGAGCTCAGCACACAATCTGTGGAGCATTCCCCTGAGTGTTTTGAACATGGCCACCCTGCCTCAGAGGCCCAGGGAGCTTCAGACCATGGATACTGCTCTTTTGTGGCAGCCAGCCTCAGGGTGGCTGAGAACATTTTGTTTCCAAGTCTAGTTTACTCATCTATACTGTCCTGACTTGAATAGAAAAAAAGRAACAGGGGACTTTTAAAACCCCAATTCTAAGCCCTTCTGGTTTACCTACTACTTAATTTTGATGTCTTCAAATTTCTTCTTGTAAACTGAAATTCTTTTACTCAGATAAATTGAGTCARCCACAGTACTGAGTTGTTTTAATATGCAGGACAAACAATACTATATCTCGTCTCTTTCTGGACCTCTTGTTTGGGTCTAAATGAGAGACACTGCTAATCCTTAAACCTATTTTTTTTWCTATCTGCTCAGAATGAATTGCGGGACTGAAGCCTTAGAATTCCCTTTGTCCCCACCCTGTAACACAGTTCCAGATGAACCCGGCTGTTGAATATTTACCAGAAGAACTGGTCAAAGAAAAAAAAAACAAAAAAAGAGGGGGAAAACTTCACTAGAACATAGGTTAAAACATGTGTAATCATGTCAGTAAGCTTTATTACTTCTGAGTGTAGGGGCACCTTCTCCTGGCAGGGGAAATAATTCTGCTTATCAAACCTCACATAAAATTCTCAATGAAATTAAAAAACTTATTCAATTCAAAAGAAAAACATGAAGAAAGACATACACAAAGATACAGTCTTGTTTCCTTGATGTACAGTATATCACCCCTAGGGATTTGCCCTCCAGCTTCACCCCATGTCAAAGGTAGCTCTTTCACTGTTGTTTTTTCTTTGTTGTGTTTGTTGTTGTTGTTGTTGTTGYTTRTTTGGRTTTTTAATGCAAAGGGTGTGTTTGGTTTAATTTGGATGTGATCTCTGGCTACACGTATTGACCGGAACAGTAGAAATTCTTTTCATTATTTACAAAATCAGTTGTATAAAGACATAAGAGCCTCTACATTTTCCTRCCCTGAGGACTTGGAGTAAGAATTGGAGCATAGTTTCACTGGAACCCATAGCACAATTGCTCAAAGCCTAATGCTCACTGTCACAGACAATAGCTCCCATGAGGAGGGGCAGCAATCCCTTATAAACAACAGCCTTGTGCTTGCAGTAAAAATTAATTTCAGCTCTCAGAAGAAACACATTTCAGGAAAGGCAAAGGATGTGAATTTCAATATTAGCAAATGAATTTGTATGGAGAAGTGTACTCCCCCTCCCGCTCTAAAATCCATTTGGAATAGGCAAATGTCTGTATACAAAAAGAAAAAAAAAAAAGGTAGAAAAGATAAAGAAGGGAGAGAGATGTGCAGCCAAGAGACACACATGAAAAAAACATATTACAGAGTGCAGAATGAAAATATACTCAACGAGTTCAGAATAGTAAAGTACTTCCTGCTACTCTGCTGCTCTTTGGTTATTTGCACTGATACAAAAAGTAAAAAAAAAAAAAAAAACTTCTGAGTAAGAATAAGCATTTTACACCAGCTTTATATTAAGAGAATGAGACTACTACTTCAGATTTACAGTTGATCTGTGGCTTTCCTATTTAATCTATGGAACTTAAAAAGATGTTTATATCTGCTATTGGTGTGCTTCCATCTCCAATAATTCCTGATTTATGGACCCTGGCAAAACAAAAGTGGGCTGAATTATTGAATGCTTTATTATGACATAATGTAATACCTTTACTATGCAGTAAATGCTTGTTTAATAGAGAATGTCCTTTATATATCACTTGTAAAATCAAGAGATCTATTTCTTTGAGCTTGGATTYTGTGTTAGCCCAGAGTGTATAAGGGTCTCTCCCTTTGTCTCTGTTGCTTGCAGAATTATGATGCAGAATCATATTTCTCACATGCTGTAGGACATCAGAATCCTTTTAGTCCTTCAAATTTTATCAGAGGCTGTGAATCTCCAGAAAGCAGCAGAAAACTCTACAGAGACAGCGCCCACCTCTGCTTTGCTAAAGGTGTAAAATGGTAATTGAAATTTATGTTCTCTATGTTTTGCCTGACTTATCTTTTGAGTTGCCTATAAACTCAAGAAAAGTCTCTGTTTCATTCAATGGCTTGGAAAAATTGGAAAGAGGAGGGAGAGGGTTAAACTGATACCAGGAAATGTTGTTTAGAACTAATCTCCTTTAAAATCTGTGGGTATATCTGCCTGTGAAAACTTTTGCTGTCAGGTGCAGCCAGATAAAAATCATCCACAGAGGGAATTTATCATTTATTTTAGCTTGGCTGAATGATGATTTCTTAGTATCACAGTTACTTTTTTTATAATACATCTCTTCACTGGGAGAAGCAGATATTCTCCCTCTGGTATAAAACTGATAGGCAATAAATCTATTTAAAATCTTGTAGTTCTGTGGGACTCCAGCTGAGAATTTTGCCAATACAAATGATGCTCCAGATCACATTCTATATTTGCTCATACTCACTGGAACATCAAATTTCAGTGGTAACCATCTCTTAGTATACACACTATTGGATGAAAGCAGAAASAGAAAATATGATTCAGTGCATACAGTGGATCTCTTGCAGAGTGTTAGCTCCCCACTTATCCCATATTTTATCTTTCTTCTTTCACTATGAGCAAAGGTTACTATTACAATCCACTAGGATAAGATTTTACTTTCTGAGATTATTTTAATTACARCTTTGTGGTGTCTGTATTTGCAAATGTGCATTAATACCCACATGCTGGCCTTAATTATTCTTTCTTTTTTTTTTCCCTGAAAAACCCTTTTCTCCTCTGATGTAAAACTGTTTTTCAACCCGTTTTTGTAAGCAGGCTTAAGATCTCCAATACAATACATCTCGAAATCAAAAGCTTGCTTTGTAAAAGGCAGCATGAAGGGCTGGAAACCTCTCCAGAAAAAAAAAAAAAAAAAAAAAAAAAAAAAAAAAAAAAAAAAGTAGAAATTGAGTCTTTTAAATCGTCTGGAAAGTTAGGGAGAAATTAGGACTCACAGAATTTATGTAGCTATTGTTTTCTTTCCATTTAGAATTAGCATTAGGGAAGCAAGGCTCTGTCCTGCACTATGTCTTTGCCATGAACAAAACTGACGAAAGCACTTGAACCCTTTTATCCTTAATGCAGCATCACAAAATCAGTTTATGAAGAGATTGTGAATGGGTAGACTAGCATTTTGGAGAGCTGTTTTTAATTTTTTTTTTCTTTAGCCAAAGAGGTAATTTTTGGCTTTAGGTAAGCCACTTCTTAGCTTAGGTTTCTGCTTGGCAGGTTTGCATGGCAATGCTTTGGTAATGGTTTGGGGGATGATGTGGGCTGCAGGTGTTGCATCTGTGAGAAGTCACAGCCAGCTGCAGCTGGGTCCAAAACAGACCTGCTGCTGGCCAAAACTGAGCCCATAAGTGGTGTTGAGGCCACCTCTGTTGTAACATTTCAGAACGGGGAAACACCACAGTAACTGCAAGAGAAGAATGGGAAAATGTGAGAAAAACAGCTCTGCAGGCATCAAGGTCAGTGAAGGAGGGGGAGGTGCCAAAGCAGAGATTCCCCTACAGCCCACGGTGAGAGACCTGGAGACATCTATTGAGTTTTCTCACATTAATTTTACTATTGCAGTGTTTAGTTTTGCACACAGCATTCACTCGTTATGGAAAAATCTCAGCCTTATGAATTATTTTAACATCTAACAGAAAATAATAATTTCATATTGAAAATCAAAATTTGGCAAGCTATAGTATTTTGAAGATTTCAACATCATGTAATTCCCTTCTGCTTTTTACATTGCAGACTAAAAATTGCAATTTTTAWGCTAAAATAAGCTGTCTTCATGGTTTTGTATGTATGCTGGTCTCAAGGGCCTTAGTACCTTGACAGGTCAGGGARGAAGCTTTCAATGGGTTCCTCTGTGGTGAGTTAGAGATTATTTAAAGAGCTACTGTTTATGAGTGGAAAGAGATTTTGTAATGTAAAGAAAAATATGCACTCTTAATTCACACTGAAGTTCAGATCATCTGCTGTTTCAACTCATTTTTCTGAAACTCACCTTAAAAATTGTGGGATCTCTATGATTCATTGTAATTTTTTTTTAATTTTTTTTAGGAAAAGAACACTGTGGTTGATTGGCCAGATCATATCAGCTCTGTCAAAGAAGATGTAATCTCAGGTCAAGAGCAGCACTTGAGGAAAATAAAAGCAGAGACAAGATTTAGGAACAATTCAGCCTCCCCATACATATGGTCGTTTCAGCTGTTTCTTTACTTTTTTGTTGTTGTAGCTGTTGTTAATACATCTAAAAGCTGCAGGGAACAATTATGATCATCCTGTCTGAACTGCTTCATAACCCAAACTACACCATTTCACCCAGGGACTCTTGCACACAACGTAACAGCTTGTGATTGAATTACTAGAGCATGTTGAATTGCTGAAAGTCCTTACATGGAAACAACTTGTTTGTTCTTTAGAAGTTTGCTCTCTTTTGCACTACCAATGTCAGGTCTGTGGTATCATAAAGGCCTTTAGCAGCAGTTTGCTGTGATCTTGCCCCAAGTTGATTATGACTGTAGACAAGCTTCAAAAAAAGAAAATAGATGTTGATTTAAGTCTCAGCCAGTCATAGCTGAGCTGAGTCTTGAAAAACTTAGAAAAATACTTCCTGGTCTCCTTTACTTTAAAAAAGGAGAAAAAAGTCTATGGTCAATTAAAGCTCCTGTATCTTCTTTTGGAGGGGTGGGCTGAAGARAGCTCATCTATGAGAATGGTTTACTATGCAGGGTGCTCAAAGGACACCACAGAACAAATTTTCAGACAAGAGCTATGCCTCAGGTGAGCATCTTAYAGATTGTTGTCTGCAGAGACTGCAGGCTATCTCTCCAGAACACACATTAAGTGTTCTCACAGAGTGAAGTGTAAGATAAATACTTCTCACAGAATGTATCTGTTTACTCAATTGTTGTTTTACTTTTGCTTCTTCACACAGACCCATTTTCTGTAATTGCTTTTGGAGTAAACTACTGCCTAAATAGAAAAAAAATAGATAAAAGGCTATTATGATTCATTGGTACTAGCAATTTTTCTCAATTTTTTTGCACTATAAAAGTGTAACAATACAGGACCATTTTGTAATTGATTTGCAGGAATCATCTCTGTCCATTTGTCAGAGATCATCTGTGGCAAAAYCCTGGACTAAGCAACTTAAAATAAAGAGTGGTATAACACAGTGCCATTGTAACCTCTGATAAGATTCATATTGAGTTTGGCAAGCAGTGTATCAAAAAGAAAATTTAATTGTAAGTTTGAAACTAAACTAGCCAAACAGATATGTAAGCTCAGTTTGAGACTGGGCTCTACGTATCAAATCCWGTGAAGTGTTGAAAACTGTTTATGTTCTGCATTCCTGAAAATTAAAATGCTAGGATTTCCAGAAAACCACATGGAAGACACCAATAGTTTGTCTGCACAGCATTCTTGTTGACATACTCTTTCCATAGTTGAGACTATTTTGAATTTTCTTTGACTATTAAAGAGGTGCTTATTTCTGTTGTCAAAATTAAACYGATATCCACTGGCTTTTCTGTATTTAAGTTGAACTGTTTAGTAGAGACAGTTAATGAATTCTTTCCCAGATGTTCCATTAAGCCTCTATGATTATTCTGTGAACTGTTTTAAGTGAGTTTGTTTATAGGCTATTCCCTTATCTACAAAACCAAGATACTGATAGAAACATATCCTAAATGTCTGTTGGAAAGTAGACATGTGCTTGAATACATGTTGACGGTGCACATTCACACTTGTAAACCAATATATGGATGGGATGTGACAAAYAAGCAAATATTTATGTATGCTATTTGTCGAAAAACATTGATTAAATCTCTCAGAAATCTATTCCAATGATTTAATTTTTAGGATTAAATCTTTAGGATTTAAAGTGGTGCTCATTTCACCAGTCTGAACTCATTGATGGTTAAGTCAATTATGCTGACATCTTCCGATGTCAATGAAGAGAGAGAGATACTGAACTAACAGAGTGGGGAACTACTGTCTTTCAGGTGGTCAAAAGCATGTGAAACAGACTTTACCATTTTAGCGTAAGCAGTCATTTAAATACTACCCATTTGTACCTAATGGACTCCACACCAGGTACAAAATATACCAGGGACATCTTTCACAAGCTTTCTATTGTTCATAATTTCAAATATCACTCTGTATAATGGATATGGCATTAGTTGGGATTAGGTGCTTATTTTGCTGGCATGGAGGACATGCAATTGTGGCTTTGAATAAAATTTTCTTACATATCTGATATCTACTTAACGTTATTTTTTTTTTTTTGACATCAGCTTCCAGTTTCTCAGTTTAGAGATGGTATTTAAATGTAAAGCTGTGTAAACGGAGAGTAACGCTGATATATGCTGAGTAGAAGGCATAAAAATATTGAATCTATTTTTAATTGAAAATGWGCTAATTGCTCTGGATTGGGGCCTGCTAATTTTGCAAGTATTGCTAATGATTTTAAAAAGAGTTCTATGGAGAATAAATGCTATGAGGTTTTTTGGGGKTTTTCCTCACAGTTTTATTTTGCACTTTGAGATCTGAATTTGCTTAATTTGTCAAGAAAATCCTTAGAAATCCATACTGCAGTAAAGAAGGTCCCACATGTAGAAATATGTTAAGAAACTGTAATTGCATTTCTACTGTTTAGTTTTTATTTTTTCATCTGACATGTCGTTCAATAGCAGATTTTATAGAGCACGAGGTGAATTTATCTAATTAGTTTGGTTTCTTGCCATCTTTCCCATAGGTCAAGCCAATTAAAAGACAAGTGAGGGAGACAGTACTCCAAACTGTAGCATATGGCACCATGGCATAAAACACACAGTAGATGGAAAACAATTCGGTTGGGATTTTAGCTTTGAAATTTAATTGAATATAAACAATGTTTGCCTCTGAATCACCTTCAAATTTCCTTCCTTCTCTTGGCTTCTTATTTTTATCAGGAGTTAGAACACTATTCTCTTTTTGGGTCATSTAGCAGCATCTTTTTTGCCTTTGAACGAGTTCCCTGCTGTAGCTGTTTCACTGCTCAACATTTTACTTTGGTTGTAAGCAGAGTCGGTTGAAAGCCAGAATTTATGGTTTGTGATATATTTGAAAAWTCTAAATTTAGTTTTACTGCAGAGATAAGCCCTTTTCTCACCCCACTAACAAAGCAAATARGCTATGTTGTTTTCAAATTTTCTTCCTGGGTGAAAACCAGGAAGATTACCAATAAATGAAACTGGTTGTTTGGTAATTTTGCTTTGGTTTTTGGTTTTCTTTYACTTCAAGTTAAGTTTCTCAATGCCATTCCCCATTTAACCTGAGTCTGAACTCTAAAGACAGGGGGCATAATTTCCCTGGGAGMAGTCTGACAAAACCAGGTTTTCTGGGAAGTTCCTATCAATGCTTTATCACAAAGTGTGGGTGCACTGACTATTTCTCAGTGCTGCCACTCTGTCCTCCATGTCTTGTAAGCTGCTACCCAGATCCTTGGAATTATTTAAGTGCATGCTAACCAGTCCTTTACAGACAGTCCCTGGGTGAGACTCAGAAGCTAGAATGGCCTAGAATAGATTCTCCTCACAAAATTTGGAAGTGGTCATCTTCTTCTGGAGGGAGGACCTTGCTACCAAGAAGAAAACTGTTTGACAGAGTATTTGGGAAAACACCCTTGTTTTAGGTTTTGAGGTTTTTTTTATTCTACTTAGATTAGAGATTTTCTAATATAAAATATAATTTAGCATACTGGTCATCTCAGCTGGGACATCAAGGGCTTCTATTTACTTACAAAAGGGTAACTGAGTTCTGGGGTCCAAACCCAGGTCCAGTGTGTGTAAAAGGTTGTGCATGTAAAACTCCCTCATTATTTAGGGATCCTTTCAAACGTTTTGATTTCTTGTGGTTTTGGTTTTTTTTTTCACAGTGTTGTTCAGACCAGGCAACATTTTATATCTGACAACTACTTCAAATCTAAAACCATGGTTATATAAATAGCTGCAGAGTCTGAGTCTGTTGTTCCATTAAGCACCAGCACTGCTCATCTTTCCACAGACAATGGAAATATGCAGACAGTAAAAGTGCAATTGTTTGCAACCAGAGTAATGTAACTGCTTCGTAAATACAGCTATCTTACACTACTGGAGAACAGGCAAATGAGATCAAGTTCAGAATAAAACTGTTATTCCTGAGTTCAAGTAATGAATACATTAACGTCTGTATATGCTATTCACTATGATCCTTGAATGTACACTGGGTTACTCTCTGATGAGCATGAGAGAGCAAAGCATGTCTGCTAAATTTTTAATCTCATCTTCAGGTTAGTCCTTGTAAAATAACAATTATTGAGTCAGATTCTCTGAAAGAATGAACTTGTCAAGCTCACATACATTATCTGCTGTGGCAATTGATGTCAGCATGATAATGCCGTGCCAGCAGTGCTTAAGCTAAGAGTTTGTCAGTTGCCCCATGATAAACTCTAGCATTTGAGGGATTTCTTTCATCCCAGTTCATCAAATCACACAGGTCTGACATTCAATCTGCAGTCCTCAGGGTTTCAAATGTTCTTTTGCTCTTGATTTATGCTAACAATAGAATATTTGAAAGAATGAAGACTTAGTGTCATTGCAGTGCCTAAGTGAYTATGATTAAACAGATTCCAGAAATTGGCTGTGGACAGCTGCATTGAAGTAGGAAGTTTCAATGACTGTGCTGATTTCAGCTGGAGTAGAGTTAATTTTCTTCACAGTGGCTGGTATGGRGCTGTTTTGGATTTGTGCTGAACACMGGTTTGATGATAKAGAGGTGTTTTTGTTATTGCCACGCTGGCAAGGAAATTGCGGACGTGTGGGAGGCTCGCGGGAGAAGTGGCCAGGACAGGTCACTCCAACTGACCAAAGGGATATTCCAGACCACATGACATCTGCTCAGTATACAAAGTGGGGAGAAGAAGGAAGAAGGAATGATGGTATTTTTCTTCCCAAATCACTTGGTGGGGCCTTGCTTTCCTGGAGATGGCTGAACACCTGCCTGCCCAAGGGAATTTATTCCTTGTTTTGCTTTGCTYRTGTGCTTGGCTTTTGGTTTTCCTGTTAAACTTCATCTCAACTCCTGAATTCTCTGGCTTTTATTCATCCAATTCTCTCCCTGATCTCACTGGTGGGGGAGTRAGTGAGCAGCTCTGTGGRGCTCTGGCTAGGGTTAAACCATGACAAGCAGTAAAGCTGGAAGTAAAAGTAAACTTTAACTTTATAGTGGTGCAGAAGAACAAAGTGAAGAAGGAAGCAGCTTACTTCCCAAATTTCTTTGCTCTGAATGCAATGAAACTCCCAACATGTTCTTGATATTTGGACACCGGGCTTGGGGATCACCTTGTTTGATTTTAGAGGCCTTCAGTATAGATGGTTGCATGTGGGTTCATCACTGTGGGCTCAGGCATGGACATTTGCAGGGTTTAATTCTTCAAGATTTCTGTAAAAGTAAGGTAAATCACACTTTCTAGTACTTAAGGGTTTTCACTGACAACACAGACCACCAATAGCAAACAAAAAGTGTGCCTGTCCCTGTTGCACATGATTATGAATGAACTGATAAATCCCACTCCTTGCTATGCACAAGTTAGCAGGGACCAGGCAGAAAAAGAAAATTATTAATATTGGCAGGGAAAGCAGAAAGCTTTGCTGCAGGGGGAACAAGCAGTTATTCATAGAAATGGATCTGCAGGTCTCCTTTATTGGTACAGGTACCTTTTATTGGTACAGCCCCATGGCAGATTATATTTAAGATTAAACAGAGACTGGTCACAATCAAGCCCTTAGCAAGGGAAACACTTTTTTTTCTGAGTGTGTTTCCCCATCCTATCGTAAATGTACCAATTATTTCCAATCTCTCTCTCTCATTTCAGGTTGGAGTAATCATAAGATTTTTGCAGGAAATTGCATTAGTAATTTTATTACTTCATTAGACATATTTTAATGTGTTAAAATTCAAATTTATTATATTTACAGCAGTATTGCTTTCTGGGATATAAAATATTTTGGGAACATTTTTCTCAAAAATATTCTATTAGATTTATCATTCTAGTGGTTTACATATCCTAGTATCTAGAGAACACTCTTTAAATACTTTTAGWTAATCTTAAGTRAAAAAMCMCCAAACCYTCAACTCAAATATATATAACAAGTGGCCAGGAGCTCGTTATTTTCTTTAAAATAAAAGCTCTTCCCTTACTCTCTAAATCAAGCTGGAATTCATGTCTTCTGCTGTCTTTTCTTGCCTTAAAACAGTCAGGAAACAATTTGCTTGATGCCTTATGATGCAACTAAATTAGAAGACAGAAGATCTGTGAAGCAAATGTTTTCCAAGGAGAATTTCTTTTCTCCCAAAAGTCTAGGGAGAGAAGCTACATATTATCATCACCTTTCCAAACTCCCCCCCTCTCCTTCCCTACACCAGATTCTCTCAAGGTTAATTTGAAAAGGTATAAAACTCCGTATTCATGGAAGGAGCTGTTATCTTTTCGTTTCAAATAAAGAGCTATACTTCGGAATTTTTCCCTTCATCACTCGGGAGCACCACGGAGGCCGGCACAGCTTACACCAGAGGGCAATAGCGAGCTGTAAATATTTTCCATCTCACTCCTACCTTTCGCATGGAAGCTTCTCTTTGGCACTTTTAGGCTTCTCTTCTCCCCTAACCGTAGGCGGTCCTAGCAGTGTAAAATCTTGCACAATAGGACCAAATGCAGTGATGAGCTTTTCTCCCTGTTCTCGGGGTTTTTATAACAAATAGATGAAATCGGTGACTTTCATGACTCCATAAAGTTACTCACCGATGAGTCTGAACCCAACGTTCAGGCTTTCCTGCAGTGTTAATACGCTTCCCTCTAAATCTGCACTCAGTCAGCTCTTTGGAGTAATGGCTCTTGCCAGAACTGGTTATATCAAACAAGAGGGAGCAAGTATGTAATTTTACATATTTTGCTTTGGAATTCTTTTAAAACCAATTTAAACTCTCCTCTTCAGAGACCGAGACATTACCCTGTTCAAGTGTTACACCTTGTACACCTTGTTTCTAGGTGTACAAGTGCAGTACAAGAGGCAGAAAAGGTGAAAAGAGATGAGTAAGGAAAAAAAAAATATTCCAGGAGAATATAAAAGGGCAAAATTTATGTTTCTTTCTTAAAATTATGTCATCGTTTTCTAAATAAAGGATTTTTGTCCTAGAATTTCTAAGAAAAGTAAGCAGCGTTTTCTGTGTTTTTAACTGCTCTGTGGCTTGGCATGTTGACAATTAAATGACATTTCTAAATCTAAGTTTCATCTATCCCAGTTTTCTGAAAGTTTTGTATAACTATCGGGGGACTGCAAGTAGAAACAGTCCCTTTATCCATTTGACCTCTGCCTTTTGTCATATGGATTTTTTTCTGCTTATGCTGGCTACTGGAACTTAGGTTTTCTGACAAAGTTAGGATGGATGAAGAATTTTTTTCCCATCCATTTTACATGACTGTAAAGATTGAGGGAACAAGTCATTATGACCTTATATATGTACATTTTACATGTATCTAGCACATTTTAAAATGCCAGTAAGAGGTGATCTCCATGAGAAGGGAGTATATTTGTATATTGGTAGTGCTTAAGGAGTGTTTCAGATGTTATTTTCCCCTAAGCTTTTCTTTGATGTTGGTAAGCATTCGAGAAGGGGGAACAGGGGGAGGTTGTTTTGATTTTTTTGATGTTGTTGTGTGGGTTTTTTCCCACTATAATCAGTGGCATTGCACGTTACAGGGGTTATTAAAGTGATCTTCAAATAGCATGGAGGCACTGTCCCCAAACACCAGACCAGGATGATCTGTTGGCAGCCATCTTCACTATTTTCTGAATGTAAGTTCCTACAAATACCTCCCTAATCGTCCTTTGCTTGGATGTATCTGTGTGACTACGGTTGTTAGAGACAAACCCTCAGGTTATGAGCCTGTGACAAGACAAGGGTCCTAGCTGCCATTGTCTCTTCTGCCTTAATTTTTTGTGGTGGAGGGCAGGAACTCTGAAGTTGTTGCTTAATTGACTTTTATGTTTAATAGACTGCCTTCCATTCCATCAGTCTGCCCCTCAGGCCCTGCTGAAGTCCTGATTGATTTCTAATAGCTTTTAAAGTTAATACTCTAGCCTCCTGCTATTTTTCAGTGCATTTGATTGGAGTTTTTTCTGCACTGGCTTCCTAACACATACCCAGGCAGTGAAATAGTTTGAGTGTTTCTGATTGGGAAACACTGCAGGGAGGGAGAGAAACACCCAGTATTGTTTTTTTCATGGCTTTTAATTGGAAGTGTCAGAGAAAAGCATTCCCACAAAGCTGCCTAGCATAAGTCATCAGTCCTGAGGACTAGGGACTAAGCCCTWGGATCTCATTAATGGGCTCAGAGGRTCCAACAGTTACAGTTGTGCCCAGAAAATACTGCTTTTACCGTTGTTGCTTTTCACTAATTTGTGAAATCTTTACAAACCACCTGTGGTCCACATAAACTTCAGCTATATCTCTACTTGAGACAGGAAGGATATCCCCTCTATCCCTGAAATGTGTGCCCATTTGGACATGCACTGTAAATGGCAATTCATCTGCTGGTACCTGGGTTCTACCCCTACTTGGCCACCAATGGATTAGATCCATTGATGTTGGAAAAGATCTCTGCAACCATTGAGTCCAACCATGAATCTAATACTGCCAGATCCACCACTAGAGCATGTCCCTAAGCATGTCCCCAAGCACCACACCTACCCCCACCCTGGAGAAAGTTTTGACAGCTCCCATCACCCCTGGGAGCTTCTGAGTGGTGTGGAATGGGTGTATTTATCCAGGAGCCTGCTGTGTGCTGACTCCCAGCAAGAAAGGAGAGAACCAAAAGAGGCCGAGCTCAGGCTCGATCTGACCCTGACACAGATCCAAAACAATCTGCGGATTTTGGGCTGATAAACCAGCTCTTCATGCAGACTGGCACCTTCCTGGTGCTGGCGGGAGTGAGGAGCAGATGTCCCTATGGCAGCTGGCAGAGCTGCCTCGAGCTGCTCGTGGCCACGCTGATGCCAGGCTGCCCATGGCTGTGTTCCTGGCTGATGCTCTGTGCTTCAGTGGGGGTCACCCAGCTGCAGCCTGCTGCTCACAGCGGCTCCCTCCTGGCTCCTGCCCCATCTTGGCCTCCCTACTGAGCCAGGACTGCCTGCTGTCCCTGGGTAGCTCTCAGCTGCCAGCTGGACACGGTGCTGATCGAGGCAGTGGTCAGGCACAGCCCCCTGGGCAGCTCTCCCCTCACATTGCTGCAAGTACCAGTCGTCTCCACCCTGATTAGAAAAGAAAACAGCTTTCCTC
This sequence comes from Malurus melanocephalus, assembly GCF_030028575.1. Taxonomy (NCBI): domain Eukaryota; kingdom Metazoa; phylum Chordata; class Aves; order Passeriformes; family Maluridae; genus Malurus; species Malurus melanocephalus. The sequence goes on from NW_026623480.1 coordinate 1,113,796, forward strand.
CATCTGGCCTTCAGCCTACAGTTTGCACATGCATCTTCCCTTAGCAACTGGTTTTCTTCTGCTGATGGCACAGTCTCCAGTGAAATCTGTCTCACAGTAATGAGAGGAAAACTCTGAAAACCTCAGCGACTCATGCCTCACTTGGTGGATAGTTTTGCTGCTCTGTGTTTTCAAAACACAGTAAAATAATAATTATGCCTTGCTGCTCTCTTTGTGGTTCTTAAATGATACTGCCTTCATTTAGGGAAAATGGCATCTGTTGAATCCAAACCATGCAGCTAGTTGGTGTCAGAGCCAATATTAGAGCTTGGGAGCTCTGGCTTTTGACCTCATACTCAGTGCATCAGGCCATTGAGCTTCCTTAGGAAGCAGAAAACTACCACTTATGAAGCATATATAATGAGATACAACTAGATCTTCAAGAGGGGAAACAAAATTTCTCCAAGAAATGAAACAATCTCTTGTGTAGCTGTGAAAATCAAATATCCAGCCAGCTGCACATCTGTACAGGATTGGATTCACTATGGATTTGATAAATGATGACATTGCCAGTTAGCATTTTTTAAAACAAACTGTTCATTAAGGTTTTGGCTGCATTTTCTCTGCATTTCTGTGCCTGTTTTCGCATATTCTAATCTAAAGTTTAGTCATATTTTTATGCAGCCGTATGCAAAATATCACTAAATGACCGAGGGCCATCTGCCAAGTGACAACACAATATTATTTTAATAGAGATCAGTGTTCCAAATATCATAAGTTAGTATCCTTCAAAACAAGGAGTAAAATGCATGCTAGTCTTTTTTATAGAATAATGCAGTTTGTTAGATTGTGTTGCTGATTGAATTTTCCCAGGATTGTGATAATAGAAAAAAAAGAAATAACAACCAAAAAAAAAACCACCCCAAAACAAAAATAAAACAAAAACCCCAGCAAAAACCGCCTAAGGCCTTATTTTAGTGCAACCTTATGTATGAAATTTTAAGCCCACTACAGTAAGTAAACATGGTTTTGAATCGTCTGTAATGCACTGAGATCAGTCTGACTTTCTGAAAGCGAGGAGTATAAGGAAAGTCAGATGAAACCAGCAGATCACATAGGTCATAAGATGTTTTTCACTTTAAGCAGCTTCTAAATTTCACTGCTAGTGTATTCTTCTGATAGAGAAGAACAAACTAAATTAATGTATGATAGCAAAACCCCTAAAATGCTTAATACAAGCTGCTTGTAAAGGATTCAGGCATAAGCAGAGCAGCATTTCTAAGCCTGTTCATTTGCGGTCAGCAGCGTGATCTTCCTTATGATGACAAATTACCCTTTAAAAGTCTCACGATCAAAAGCATATCACTGAAACCTGGGCAAAGGTCAACAGGCTCTGAGTGGGAATCCTGCCGTGTTCCTGAAAGCATGGGATCATTTTCTCCATGATTGTGCTGCAGCATGGGCTGTTTGAAAGGATTATCCATTGCTGGTGGGGGTGTGGGACTGTGGGTGTGTGCATTGTGCATGATAGAAGACCTGAATGTTGCAAACCATGCATGGATTAAATGTCGGAAGCATTCAATTTAAAGCCTTTATTTCTTGGAGTCTGTGTTCTTAATCTTGGTGACAGTGGCCAGCTGCAGTTCTGCAGAGAGAAGCATTACAGACACAGGAGAAAAATAAAACAGTGCAAACACCTTCTCCCCCTGCCTCTTTTCTGGAGACAGTTTTGTGTCCTGGGGCAGTTGAAAGGCCAGGATTAAAAAGCATGGATATGCAGTATCTGCTGTGGAATGTGTATGTGATTTTCTTATGTATCACTGAGCAGGAAAGGGATGTTTTGCTCTTTCATCCATGCATAACTTGTCACCACTTAAATACAAATTGCAAACATTTTTAAAGACAAATGCATGCCCAAAAGGATTTCCCATCCTCAAGAGTCCACAGTGCCTGTTGTTAATTGACTCAAGTCCTTCCAATTGACAGGATTTTTCTTTTTCTGCTGTGTGAAATGTAGGTTGTATACATCACCACAGAGCACATTAGTGACTTAGAGAACAAATATTTTTATAAAAATCTAAATAAATCTTATTTGATTGGCTGTCTGCTTGTAACTTGACAACGCATATGTTCACAAACTGGCTGTTGTACTTTAGGTTACAACATAGGACGAAAGGTCTTGTGCATGTTTTTTTCTTGTTAAATTTCAACACTGATGTTGGAATTATTATTATCATTATTCTAGTTGTTACTATTGCCATATATAATATGCAATCACATGTAATTGGAATTGTTCAGCCTGAAAAAGAGATGTCTTAGGTGTGACTTGTGGCCTTCCACTAACTGAATGGAGCCCACAAGAAAGATGGMGAGAYTGTTTACAAGAGCATGTAGTGACAGGACAAGAGGGAATGGATTAGAACYGAGAGAYAGATTTAGTTTAAATATTWGGAAGAAATTCTTTGTGAGTGTTGAGGCACTGGCACATGTTGCCAGGGAAGTTGATGATGCCCCATCCCCAAAACTATTCAAGGCCAGGTTGGGCAAGGCTCTGAGCAACCTGGTGTGGTGGAAGATGTCCATGCCCCACAGCAYRRGGGTTGGAACTAGRTGATCTTTAAGGTCTGYTCCAACACWAACCGTTCCATGATTCCGTACTTGTACATTGTTACACATGCATATGTGAGGGTGTTTCTATTTGCTTTTATTTTAAGCCATCCAGAATCATTACTAAACATCAAGACAGATTCCTCTGAATGGATTTTAGTCACCGGACGCCTGTTTCCTGTGAGGTTTGTTATGTTCATGGCATGATTTTTGGTGTAAGTCCTACCACGCATCAGCATAGTTTGGCTGCTAGGAAGGGGAACACATTTCAGCTGTGATTGTTGATCTGTGATGCCTCTTTCCCTCTGTTGCGTTTTGATTTAGGGCTAAGTGGTATCACCGAGGAGGGCTGGAGGCATTGGGTGGAGCATATATGGCCATTTCAGAGGAGCAGGGTCTCTGGTTCAGTGGACATTGCCCCTCTATGTCTGTACCTTCCAAGAGACACTCAAACACTGTAAATGTGGCAATGTCATCCCCTGCTGATAAGCCATGGCTGGGGTATAGCAATATCACCTCTTTGCTGCCAGCAGAACCTCTACGGCGTTCCTCTAAAATTTTTGATTTCTCTCCTAAGCGGCTGCACTGGTGAAACAGCACAGATGGTGATGTTTGGATACAATGTTTCAAATTGTGTCTATTTTTTAAAGAACACAGTCTTGCAGTCACTTCCTATAATCTCTTATTTTGATTTATTTTTTTCTCAGCAATTTTAACTGTTCTGTGTGGGCGTATAAACACTAAATCAAGTTCTTATTCAATGCCCCTCAGAGAGAAAGCAACCCTCCCAATTCTTGTGTTGCCATACCTTGAGAGACGACAGCAAATAACCTTAACTCCTTTTTATCAAATATTTATTGATGACTGCCTGAGGAGAAYRGAATCAGAGAATCACAGAATCATAGCACATCCTGGGTTGGAAGGGACCCACAAGGTTCACCAAATCCTGACTCCACACAGGATAACCTGAATGTTAAGACGTATTTCTAAAAGCATTGTCTGGATCATTCTGGAATACTGTCTGTCTGGAATACTGACAGACTCCAATCCCTGACAACTCCTCTTGTGAGACTGTTCCACTGCTTGAAAACCCTCTCACTGAAGAACTTTTTTCCAATGCCCAGTCTGAAATTTCCCTGACACAGCTTTCAGCCACCCTGCTGCATCCTACCACCAGAAATCAAAGAGAAGAGATCAGTACCTTCTTCTCCACCCCATCCTTGTGGAGSTCACCCCTCARTCTCCCCTTCTCTAAGTTGAGTGAACCAATGTCCTCATCTGCWTCTCATGATTCAAGCCCTCTAGCTCCYTCACCATCTTTGTTAACCTCCTTTGGACACATTCTAATGTTTTTGTATACTTTGTATATATTGAAACCTCAAATTTTATTCAAGGTGGGGCTACACCAGGGCTGAGTATAACAGGAAAATCACTATTTTTGTATTCAGGGTGAGGCTACACTAATGCTTAGCCTAATAAGACAATCACAATTTTTGTCCACTTAGCTATACTGTACTTAATGCTCCTCATGATATGGTTGGTACTTTTGACTGCCAGGGCCCATTTTTGACTCATATTGAATTTAACATCAACCAAAATCCCCAAATGATTTTCTGCTGGGCTGCACTCCAGCCTCCTGTCCCCCAGTCTATATCTATATCTGGGGTTATACCCTCCTGGGTGCTGATTATAGCATTGGCCCTTTTAGAGGTCATACTGCCTGTGACATCTATTAGGATATCTCTGTAAGACCTCTCTAACCTTGAGGCAATCAATGGATCATCCTAATTAAGCATTGTTGGGAAACCCACTTGATGTGCGCTCCACTCCTGTGTTGAGGTCATTGATAAAACAAATGAAGAGAAGCAGCCCTAAAACTGAACTCTGGCAAACCCTGCTGGTGACTGGCCACCACCCTGATACTTCTCGTTCACCACAACCCTTTGATCCTGTTCCTTCAGGCAATCATTTACCCACTGGATTATGCAGACGTCTAGATGTATGCTGGACATTTTGTCTGGACGATCTGTGAGAGAGACTATCAGAAGTTTTTATAGAAATCCAAACAACCCCCGCTTATTTTCTGTCTTCCCTTTGTCCACAGGAGAAAAGGTCATATAGAAAAGAGGCTGCAGTGCAGTTCTGTGGCATGTCTCTGCTTCAAAGGACCGTATGACTTGATATCCTCTGTTTCTGGAGTACTTCAGCACAGTGCACAGTACAGTATATATAGAAATATATACATACACAGGAGCCTCCTTCTTCCTGCCACCATGCCAATCTTCTTTTGTTAAAACTTGGTAGAGACTGAGTCCATTTGCTGCTGAGTTCATGTGTTTTACACTTGAGAATTAGTGATTTCAGTGGCTAACAGCTTAAAGAGCAAGAGACAATAATCAGGCCTGACTAATGACAGAAGGCCAATGCAAGCACACATTGGAGCTGTGTCCGAAAATTTAGAAAATTTATGTGGGTGTGAAAATACAACATCTGAACTCACTGAGAGTCAGATCTCTCTACAATTAAACCCAGAGGGATGTTCTGAAAATGTTCCCTTGCCATGTTTGAAAGTACAGCGTATTTGTAAGCAAAGTGAAAACGTGAARCAGCCCTGCAGACACCAAGGTCAGTGAAGGAGAAGGGAGGAGGTGCTAAAGATAATGTCCTGCAGTCTGTGGAAAGACAATAGCAAAGCAGGTTCTTCCCCTGTGGCTCATTGATTACATTCTGGAGCCAATGGATACCCAGAGTAGGCTGTGATCCTGCGGGAAGCTCAAGTAGGAGCAGGTTTGCTGACAGGTATGAAGTTAGCTCCAAACAGGACAGATTTTCAGCAGCAGAATTGTATGTAGGTGTATTTACTGAGACTGTAAGTGAAAAGATTAAGGGCTGCTTGGGCGGTAAGGGCTACTCAGCAAAAAAAGCTGGATGGCCCTTTGGCCATGGACTCTTACCCTCATGGGAATTTCAGAAGATACATGGCCAAGGGTCCTGGGAAATTTTTTATACCACAGGCTTCATAAATATCATATATCAATCCAGATGCAGATCTGTGATTGCTGGGATGTTTGGATAAAAATGGAAAGGTATCAATCCCGGGTGAAAAAGATGGAAAGGTAGAACACTGAATGGGGAAAAGAGTCCTCTGAGCCCAGATTTCAATGTGATTTCCTTCATGCCCTTGTTTAAATTGTCTGGCAAGGAAAAAAGACTGAATGTGAAAAAAACTAAGCAGAATGTTTGAACAGTTCTCATCCTGATTGTTACCAATGTCTGTTTTACTAAATATTCACATCTCTCAATGCACATCTCCATATCACGCAGCTGAGTATTCTGTGAGATGTCAGTGTTCCTCAGATTAAAGTAAGGTCATGAGATGGAAACTCCACAGGTGAATATATTTATTCTTGTTTTCTTTTATTTTCTTTATATATTTTGGAGGCAGTAGTATTTCCCTTTTGATGTTCCAAGTATAATAATTTCTCTGTGGACTCCATGTATCTGATATATGCACCACTTACTAGCAAAAAACCCACTTTACAATAACAAACTGATACATGGTCCTGTAGTTCTTAAATTGTACAGAACTACTGATAAGGTTAAATACTTCCTGAAGAAGTGGTAATATTTGCACTTCCAGAAGGTCTTCCTGACTTATCTTGTTCTGCACTGATGAGATTGTCAGTAAAGAGAGGTCAGCATGATTAGGTCCTTTTTTTGCATAGATACCAAATATATACATGATATTTATGTTCTGCAGTGCACAGAAGGACTTTCTGCTTGAAAAGAACATGAGGAATCTGTACCTAGGAGGTAACAGGTAATTTGTCTACAGAAGTGTAATGTTTTTTCTTATGTCTCAGTTTTTGCAGCTGTGCAATATGTGGAGAGAAATGTTATAAGTTTATATGAACTTAAAACATATTTTACGTCAGCTTGGCACTTGTGATAGATCTTAAGTAGTTTTATCTCATTAACAAACATTGCAGGCCAAACATAAAGATTTTTTCTTCCCTTTCCCATTAGGTACTTTACTTTTCTCTCAATGTATACAACCTTTAGAAATGTTTATTTTTAACAGGTGTCTGCCAAAAAAAAAGTTTTAATAAATAACTTCTGACTCAGTGACTAATGATTTCAACTTTGGTTCCTTTGTGACTTAAAAACAAGTGTTTATTTAGCAAATGCCTTCAGGAAGGATACATTTTGGGATTTATTATATGTCACAGATTAAATTATTTCTTGTTTATTCCCTTCACCTAAAATTCATAATTAATATTTCAAAATGTGTTTAGTAGTTATATTTGATTCTTTACTTAATTTTAAAAGTAATTTAAAGTGATCTTAGTGAGACTTAGCCTTGGTACTCTCTAAGCACAGCCCATAAATCAGGTTAAATGTTTGAGTCAGGGAGCTTTAAAGCTGCTTTTAAATCCCAAACACTGGCAAAAATTACATTTTATCTAGGGCAGCAGTAGCTTGTCACCCACCGATAATTAATGACACAAGAGCAACATCTTTAAACAACCACATATCAAAAATTTTTAAAGGCACCTCAGTATAAATAACCAGAGATTTAAGATCTGTAAGGTTTTATCTTTTTTTTTTTAGAAAGAATAGTATACTTCATCTTCACTTTATGTTTTTCTAAACAGAAAACATTTTGCAGTCATTTTCCACACAATGTTTGTGTCGTTGATTATTTCTTCCTAGTAGTAAAATCTAACGCTGGTGTTTATTGGATTTAATCTTAAATTTTCAGGCCACTTCTCTGATTTTTTTCAGCGTAATTCTGAATTCTAATGCCATCCTCTAATGCACTTGCAGGCTGGTCTAGCCTGGGGTCCTCCTTCAAGCTTATAAAAGTACTGCCTGTTTTCATTCAGGTCATTCACAGAAACACTAATGGAGAGCATCTTACACCCCTTGGCTTTTTGTTCAAACAAAAAGAAGTAGTAAAAAATGTAATTCCACCAAATCATCCAAATTGAGGTGTCATTGGATAACGAGATGCAAAAGCACATGCTCTTTTTTCAGTGTGTGCAGTGGTCCTGAGTCATCTGGTATCCACATCTATGAACTGTTAAATTATCTGAGACCAGGACCTGGCTCTTGTGCAGTCTCTGTCTAAAAGATGCAATTGTTTTTTATCCATGCCGACTAGTAGTGTTAAAGATATCACACAAATGCAATTTAGAAGTCAGTGTGAGCCATGGACCACACCCAACAGGCAGTTTATGGGATGTAGCTACCTCTTTTGGTGGTGAAATTTTCCCTGTATGTATTGGTAGTCGTGCCATGTCACTTACCCATGGGGTGACAGTCAGAGCCCTGGTCTTCTTTAGCCTTTATACTTGCTGGTTCTTTCCAAAAATGAACTGCCTGGTTCCAGATGGGACTGGTAATAGCTGCTTGGAAGAGACTAAATGCTAAAACTTTTGTTTCCTTTCAGGCTGGAGTTGTAAGAAAATGCAAAAGCAACTGTTGTGAGAGCCTAATCTCACATAAAGCTGTCAATACTCTTTCTTTGTAAGAAATAGAGAAGCTTTCATTCACATCAGATCAGTAACACAATTGAAACAAAGCCATAGTTATGAAGTCATGTATTTTGGGGCATTTTTTTCTCCCTGAAATGGGACTGTCATCTTGAAAATGTCACATGTGACTCAAGTTTCTGCATGAAATTGGGAAGAACAGCTTCATATGTGAGGTCTGTAATGTGCAGTCTTTGAAAAGGATAATCACTGCGCCTGAGTGGAGGTTGGCTTTTAAAGTAAGAGAACCTAAAAACTGTAGGGTTCAGTGGCACTGTATGACATCAGTTCATACTGACTAAGCATCTGAAAGCTTTTTAAATGTTGAATGCAACACCTTTTTCATGTTAATAGTTTCTCACAATTTATGCAAAATAATAAAAATGTTGCTGGTTCAATATATAATGAACTCTGGTATGTTGAAAGAATTTTCTGTGATGAAAATACCTTTATGCCCAGGGGAAAAAAAAAGTGAAAGCTGTTATTTAACAGTACATTTTACCAAGTTTACCAAGAGCAGTTCTATTTAACCGACTTTTAGGACATCACAAATTCATATTTAGATATTATTTTTTAAGACAGTACTTGAGTATCAGAGATGAAATTTGTATTCTCTGACTTGAAAATATTTCCTCAGAACATAAAAAATGCTGTCAGCATCTTCATTCTTTCCACAGAATGAATTTTTTTTTGGGGTCTTGCAAGGGCAGCACATTGTGTGCAAAGTTCACAGACTCCAGGACCTCAACTGAAATTGAGAACTAATTGGCTTAAAGAGAAACCTTTTTGCCTGTAACATCACAGGACTTATTTAAAAACCCTCATGTTCGAGATGTTAGCAAGGTTAGGTTAGAATCCTACTGTTTTATAAAAGCTTTAAACTTATTTTTGATACAGATTTCGAAGTCATGCTGTCCCCTTGATAAATAGTGCTAACATAAGAGAACAGGGGCTAAATGATTGAAAACAAATGTACACTTGTGACTTTGATCACACTTGGGACATGATGGCTACATCTATGTTTCTCAAGGCACTGGATCTAGAGATGTTGAAAGTCCAGATGCTGCCCAGTGGCTTGTGCTCACACTGCTTAATGTGTGCACAGCCTCCATGCAGCCAATTGCTAAAATAAAAAACCATGACCTTGTCTCTCTTCTTGCCTCATACTATATGCCCCCTGTGCTGAAGATATAGATCATTTTCGATGTTGTTTTTCATCTGTAAATGCCTGAAAAAATATAAGGACACCACTCCTCATAATATGAGTGTGCTATAGGATGGGACTGGAGATAAGTGAGGTATTCACTACAGTTTGTCAGAAGGTCATGGGGAATATTTGAGGATATAATGCCTCCTGGGGTAGAGCCATGGAAAAATGTTAAGCAGAGTTCAGAGTTTGGCTTTGGGGAGGAGTGTCCAGGATCAAGTCTTGTTTAAACTTTTTTTTTTTTTTTTTTTTTTTTTTTTTAATCTTGAAGAGAAATAATGGGTACACTGCAAAACAGTGTACAGAATCTTAATAATTCTTCAGTGTTGGCTGTTCTAAAGCCCAGCTCAATGCAGCACCTCACATAATATTTTAGTATAAAAGCACATAATTAAACCTTATTTCCAAAGTTACTGAGGAAAAAAATATATGCTCTAGATTTACCTGGACCTCAGACTTGCTTTCCTTCTTGATATTTATAAATTTTAAGCAAAAACCCAAAAATTTAGTAGGATTCAACCTGTTGGATTTCATAGGAATGTGAAACATGCCTATCAACCTGTAACAGTAATATTTCCCAGTCCTAATGTACAAGTCTGTCATGTATATGTCAAGGTCCTCTGCAGGAAGGTGAACTTGAATTCAGAGTGGGAACTTCACTTGTTTCCCTGTCTTGGATAAATGACAAAAATTTTACAAGTTTTACTGAAAGGAATATATCTGTTCATTCTGGTGTTTGCAGCATTCTTTTGAAAAATAATGTATTTAGAAATACAAACTCATTTTGAGTTCTGAGGAAACATGATGCATACTAGCAAAAAGAATAGCTCAGATCTGTTTGGAAACACTGATGTAAATTTTCCCTCAGGTGCCTCTCTGCTCTGAATGCGCTCTGTGGGTGACTTCTGTGTCCATTTTGCATCACCTAGATAACCTAAAAACCCTAAATACCTGAAAACTTTGACAATTTAGGTCATTGTTTCCATCACCCTGCCATCTGATTGTGTTCACTCACCACGAAGAGACATCTCTTTTGTTCTTATTTTTTTGGGGTTCTGTTAAGGATTAGCCTTGGCAGGCAGCTGAGCCCCTCAGAGCTGCTCACTCACTGCCCTCCCCAGTGGGATGAGGAAGTGAGAAGGGTAACAGAAGCCTCCACAGTTTAAAACAGTTTAATAGGTAAAAATATAACCACACACACAARCAAAGCAGAACTACAAAATCATTCACCATTTTTAAATTTTTGATACTTTTTTTTGATTGGTTTGGTGGGGGGATATTTGTTTTGTTTTATGGCTTTTTATTCTGTAAGGTATGATTTGTTGAACTTTTAACTTCCAGGACATGAAAGCAAGTACTCTTAAAACCTATCTGTAACTAGCTTCATACAAATTTATGTCATAAAATTCATTAAGACTGATTTAATAATTTTTGGACTTTGTTAATTTTGTAGCTAGAAACCCCACATAATTATAAATATTTATTGTAGGATGCATTGATTTAGACAGAATGGAGCATGTAAAAATCTTGTTTACTATTTCTCCTAAAATTTGTCTATCTTTCCAAATCCATTTTTTTTTCTCATGATTAAACTAAGTGCTTTGATTATTAATAACTTTTTTCAACACTTCCTCTTTGCCTCTGATCATTTGAAAGGATCCTTTGTGTGATTATCGGATTTATTTTCCATTAATATCCGTTGTTTCTTTCTATGAAATGCTAATGCACAGAGAACATTTGGGAAGCTGTTATAATCTGGTAAGGTGTAAAGACTGTTGTAATCTCTCATTAGCCTGCTAATAACTCTGCTTTGTCAAGCAGAAACTCAGTTGCTCTACTAGCAGAAACTAAGTTTAATGGATACAGATGTGTTTTCTGTAGAATCTCCATAATGGAATGAGTTTCACTTTCAATCATGCTAAAAATGGGATTTTCTGCTTTTAAAATTACTTACCAGCATTAAAAAAAAAAAAAAAAATCTAAATCACTCAGGATAACACTCTACTGTAAGTAAATAATTTATCATTCAAAAGTAACATCTTCCAGTTTGACTTTAAAAGATGCATAAAGTACAAGACATTTGTTTGCCAAAGAGAGTTTTATCTACATAAGTGCAAGAAACCGCTGTAAACTGTGCACCTTTGGGAAGACCATCCCATTCCAGACTATAGAGCAATTAACCAAAAACTGAAAACGCTGTTTGCAGATTCTTTCTTACATAGTTTCAGATGATGACTCCTTCTATAATTTTTGAACCATCCCCTGCCTTGTTAATCATATATTCAGAAATAAACACACATATACCCACAGAAGTGAAATGGAACTAAACAGTGCCAGAGTAATGCAAACACTCACCCCAGTTACTACAAATAACACTCCTTAAAATAAAACCATTAAAATCTATAGGTCCTAGACTTTTTCAACCCAATCTGTGGTGTGCTTCATTTGATGTAACAAATGCCCCATGTGAATGCAACATGAGTGCTGTGTGCTAAAATGAGCTCGCTCAGGCAATCTGTAAAGGATAGAAATAGCCACTTAACAGTAGGACAATATTTCTTGTTTTGTTTTTGACTGCTCATTCCTGATCCTCTAAGGAGTCCTACAGACTACCTTCAAAAGATGAACCCATTGACTAAAATTCATAACTCTACTTTCTGCTAAAAAGAAAAGACTCAAGAAAGACATTGATTTAATGGCCTGTACAGTTTTCCAGCTAGCCCATTCCTTTAATACAGATGCTAAAACCCTTTTTCTGCCTCTGCTTCATATGAGCTAACAGCTACTTACCTTTCTGGTTTTGATGGCAACATCTATTTGATTAACATAATTTCATTTTACTTGGAAAAGTGACTCTTCTTTTTCATTTTTCTGATCTGCTAAACACCAAGGCATTCKTGAGTCCAWAAACTWTTTCTGTTTTCCTCCATGTTTGTTTTCCCAATAGAAGATATTTATTCTTCCCTGTTAACCTATTCTTCAAAACTGCTTTCACACTAAAGACTAAGTTTTTGATAAAAAAAATGGGCAAGCAACAGCCAGAAATAACTGAGGGGTCTTATTATCTCAGGGCTCAGACCTTTTCTTTCTGCTAAAGAAAAGAAAAGACAAAGTTTATTCTTGAGAGTCAGATTATTTTGCAGTGATTTCTTGCTTACTTGACCTAGTCACAATGCCTACTGGCAAGCACTGTCAGCTGAGGCAGTAACTTAAACAGCTGAAACCCTCATTGTCTGGCAGAATTCTATTCTCAGAAGGGGCTTCTGATTTTAAAGGTCTGGAGGATAAGTCCCAGCACTTGAAAAACAGTTCAATAGAATCTCTGGAGGCAACAAGTTAATGACCAAAGATTTTAATGATCTACAACAATGGATGAGTGTAAATTTAAGCTCTATGGGACTCACCTGAGAGAAACTGATGAAAATATACTATGTGAAAGTAGCTGTTCCAGAGATAACGTCCATTAGGCATTGCACTATGTTTGAACTTGAAGAGGAAAGCAAGGCTCTGAAATCACAGTGTTCCTCAGCATGCAGCCAAGAATAAGAAATATTTGTGGACTGCTTAGGTAGCTTTAGATCAGATGACATTGAAGTGCATTTTTCAAAGGGTTGCTGAAGGTGAATTTGTCCCAGTGGAAATTTCAGACCAGCAATGTTAATCATTTTTGTGGGTTCCAGCTGCAGCATCTTTTCTGATAAGGTACAGAAAGATGGCGATGAATCTGAGTTATAATGCTGGCTTGGGTTTGCTTCTCACAGAAGCCACTCCTGTAGCCTTCCCTGCTACCAAAGCTTGGCCATGCAAACTCTATGCAAATGCCTACAGAATAAGAGCTGAAATCAACTTCATTGCAGTACTGTCAATAGAAAACAAGAGAGTGTATAAGTTGCTAGTACATCTCTCTTACTAAAACTGTTGTAAAGGGTTAACCCAGATTGTGGCAGCTTGTCTAACTCGGCAGGTTCATCTTCCTCTACTTACTCCCTTTGCAAATAATGTCGAATATTTAAATCTTCTGCTTTGAAGTGTAGAGTGTGAAATAAGGCGGTCCTTTCACCAGCATTCCTGTCATTGGTTTAGCTGTGCCAGCCCTTTATATGGCAGTACTGTTTATCAGAGAAACTTATTATCACAGTATTTAAGATACTTTTATAGGCAGATCCTTTTCCTTCCCTTTGTCTGAAAGAGAAAAGGTTTTAGTGGACTGAATGTGTTACTGTTGCTGCACTTCTTGGAGTATTTTTTTTTTGTTAAAGACACCAATATGAACGTGCACAAAGCAGAGAGATGCAGAAATTTAACGCAGAAAATTATTTTTGTCTTCCTAGTGTTGAATGATACTTTCAGCTTTCCTCCTGCAGATTTACAATCTTACATCCTGTGCTTTGCTGTGCTGGAAAGATCAAACTTGGAATGAGACAGGTAAAAATATTGTTTCCAGCTGCCTCAGGTCACAATCTCACAGCAATGCTGGAAAATACACAGTTAGGGATATATAAATCAGGTGATTGTTGAAAAAGGAAAAATATCAAAGAGGAAATTTAAAAGAAAGAAATTAGTTTCACTGCACTTAGTTGTCATTTGGGTTTTTTGGGTTTGGTTTTTTTTTTTCAAAGTTCATCTCTAAGAATTACGAACACTGACCTAATGCTGTCATTATGGATTTGAAGAGAAAGCATTCATACTTGCCATGGTAATAAAGCTTCTTTAGAGCAGGTTATCCTCTGTTATAATTATAAATTATTGTCTCTAGCAAAATATTTTAAGGGAATTTTCT